>NC_041226.1:11356204-11367799 GCF_002837175.3 Physeter macrocephalus | reverse complement strand
GGGGCACGAACCCCCGTCCCCTGCATCGGCAGGCGGACTCTCAACCACTGCGCCACCAGCGAAGCCCATAACCATTGTTTTTAATGGTTGCATAATAGCCATTGAAAGATGATACCATAATTTATTTAGACAAGACTCTATTGTTTGACATTTCAATTGTTTCTGAATTTCTCTTAGCATAAACCACATTGTCCTGAACATTTCCATAGATAATTACATGCATGCATCCATTATTATTTCCTTGGGATGACTCTCTAAGGAGAATCAAGAACTTCTGATACATATAAGCAAATTGCCATCCTGAAAATTTGTGTGCATTCATCATGCATTGAACACATGTTTACTAACTGAGCACTCAGTCCATGGTCAGGATTGTGCTATGAGATGGGGATGTAAGCAGTGAACAAAACAACATAAACCCTGTCCTCACAGAGACAACCACTAAATATGTAAATAGTAGTGTTGGATGTCACATGGGAGAGACCCTGGGGCTCCTGGGGCTTCAAGCAGAACCACACAGAGTTCCCAGTAGTGTGTGGGTGCTCCTGTGCCCCTGAGTCCTGGCCAGTCTATTCTCGTGTCATCTCACTTGTGTTGTATAGTGGAGTACACAGGAGCAAGGATCATGAGCAGAACACTGCTGTGCACCTGTACGTCTGTACAGTCCAGACATAAGGAGTGGTATAATCTTTTATGATCCCTGTCTTCACTTAGGAGTCAGTCTTACGAAGCACCTTGTTCAAAGCTGTAATACACGGAATCGGCAGCCTGGGGAGGGAATAGGTTGTTAGGTTGCAGAGCCGAGCTGTCTGCTCTCAGCTCTGCTCCTCCCTGACAGAATGAGTCACCCACCCATCTGTGGGGAGCCTTTTGATCAGCCTTCTCTTAGGGCATACAATGAATTCATTGCATTTTTTTTTCTTTTTATACAAGTGTATGTCTTTTTTTTCTAGATTGTGAGTAACTTGATGAGTTGTACTCACAGTTCCTGGATTCAGGAACTCAATGATGCTGAAAAGATGGTTGACTGACTGACTGAGTGACTGAATTATTTCCACTTGACTGGTTTACTACTCATTTGGTAGGACTCTGGGTTTAAGTTATAGAACTCAGACTTGCTTAAAGAGGCTATTTAAAATAATAATTAAAAAAAACCCAAATATTACGCTTTTCAGTTTAAACTTTCCTCTCAATTCCTTGATCCCCTAAAGTCTTCCTTTATTGTCCCAGGCTAGAGGAAGACGACTCGTCACCATTTTAGTGGCATAGCAGACTGGAAAGTCAGGCTTGGGGAAGAGATTTTAGAGTTCTGTATGAGGGAAGCCTCAAGTGGATGACAGATGGAGAAACCACTCCCTGTTGCAGGTTGATAATGGAAAGGAGAGAAACGCCCAAGCTGGACATGTGCCCAAGAGGGGCAGGTGTGTTAGGTAAATTGAGGGAAGCACAGAGGACAATGGCTTTCTGTCTGATACCCCAGGAAGCTTCAGGGGCTGGGCCGGAGAGGCACCCTGGTGCAAGAACTCTCAGAGGAGAATGCAGCTGAGTCTCAGTGTGCTCTGTAGCTAGTGAGGGCTGAGGGGCACTGGAAGAGGTGCCACTGGAGTGCAAGCAGAGAGAGGCTAGATCGTGAGTTACACACTCCAGGGGTTGCAGCTGTGAATTTTGTCAGGGTGTAAGCAGTGGTCAGGTGGACAAGAGACACCTGACCTGAGGCCAGAGGAACCACAGAGCTCTAAGAACCTCTGTGCTCCAGAGCCCCAAGGCCGTGTGAGCTCTGTTCCCTTTATTCAACCCAATACCATCAGGAGGGAGCTCGCAGATACATGAGAGAGTAATTATCCCAGATTAGAGAAAGTCAAGTACATTTTCTCTCCACGAAGACCAGACAAAATTTATATTTTCTCGGGCTTCCCTGGTGGCGCAGTGGTTGAGAGTCCACCTGCCGATGCAGGGGACACGGGTTCGCGCCCCGGTCCGGGAAGATCCCACATGCCGCGGAGCGGCTGGGCCCGTGAGCCATGGCCGCTGAGCCTGCGTGTCTGGAGCCTGTGCTCCGCAACGGGAGAGGCCACAACAGTGAAAAAATTATATTTTCTCTGCATCTGAGTGGAACTGTGAACAATTTTGCAACTCTTTAGATTAGTTTATCCGTGAGGGGGAATTTATTGGTTCACAGATCCAAAGGGTTGTAAAGGGCACAGACTAAGCTGTGAGAAGGGTACAGTCTAACCGGGGTGGGGGCAGGAGCTCAGATTTTCTCTTTTTCTTTTTTGAAAAGCTCCAAGTGTTTTTTTTTTTTTTTTTTAATTATTTATTGATTTATCTGTTGGCTGCGTTGGGTCTTCACTGCTGTGCACAGGCTTTCTCTAGCCGTGGAGAGTGGGGGCTACCCTTCATTGTGGTGTGCGGCCTTCTCAGAGCACAGGCTCAGTAGTTGTGGTGCACAGGCTTAGTTGTTCCGTGGCATGTGGGATCTTCCCAGACCAGGGCTCGAACCCGTGTTCCCTGCATTGGCAGGTGGATTCTTAACCACTGCGCCACCAGGGAAGCCCCAGATTTTCTCTTCTTCTGATCTCTGCTTTGTTCACTATTGACCTACTTTCTCACTACTGACCAGGTCCTCCACATGGAGAAGTTTGATATTCTATACTTTAACCATTAGAGGAAGGGAAACGTCCCTCAAGGTTGTTTGGATCTCAAGTTCAAAATCCCAGGGAATGACTGTATTAGCTTATGAGTTGGGTGTCCCACGTGGACCAGTCAATTGTATAGTCTGGGGGATGCTATTTTCAGTGCCCCTCCTCCCTCTTGGGTAAGTTGCCTGATGTTGAACCAACAAACTATGGTTAAGGAGTCAGGGACACATAAGTCCAGAGTGGTTGCCGTGGTGGCCAAGCACTGGAGGGATAGTTCCCAGGAGAAGGAAGAGTGAGGATGATGGTGAAAAAAAGTGCCAACTATCCACCAACATGACATCAACCCTCTGCCATGATGTATACACCCCAGGACATTCTTGTTTCTTGGGGGCAATGGTATATTTGGTGACTCCCTCAGGGAAGTCCACAGTAATCATACCAACCTCCAAAATAGACCCAGTGATTCTTCACACATGTAGTTTTACCCCATGTTGAATCCAGGCTGGCATGTGTGATAAACAGAACACAGTGAGTGGATGGCATATGGCTTTCCAGGCTGTGTCATAAATGGCGCTGTGGCTTGCACTTGCTCTCCTGGGTGCTTGGTCTGGTTGTGAGGACATTGACGCAGTCCTGGGAGAGGATTATGTGGAGAGGAGCTGAGGCCTCCTACCATTAGGCAGCACCAACTTGCCAGTCATATGAGTGGTCATCTTGTAAGTTGATCCTCGCGTCTTCAGATAATTACAGCTCTGACTGCAATTGCATGAAGGACTCCTCCAGGTCAACTGCCCAGCTAAGGTGTTCTCAAATTCTTGACCATGAAAAAATGGCAAAGGTGATAAATACTTACTGTTTTTAAGCCACTGGGTTTTGGAGTAGTTTATTATGTATGATTAACTAATTTGTGTACGTTCCCAAACAAGGTACGTCAGGGTGAACCTTCCAGGCCTGAAGTAGGCATAATGCCCATCTAACATGACTCAGATAGGGAGGAAATGGCCACAGAATCCTATGTTATTTTCCTTGGGTTCTACAGCTAGTCTTTTCAAAAAGAAAAACAAAAAAAGAATGCAGGAAACAAAGAATTTCTGACATGTATTTTTCCTAGTTTGTCAACATCACTGGAACATTGGGAAAGGAAATGTCGCACAGCATATTGAGAGAGAGAGGAAGAAAAAGGAAACACTGGAAAAGTATTCAGAATCTCTGCGTTTTCATCCCAGCTCTTGGTCAAGTCATTAAGCCATTTCTGCTCCAACCTCCCTGGGTGGCTGGAGGGTCACATGAGATAATGAAGGTGGAAGAGCTCTAAACATTTTCATCACCTTGCAAATATCACGTGTCATTGTCACAATCATGAGGACAAAGAGCGTGGATGTGGGTTAGAACTAGAAACTGGGAAAATGAAGAGAGAGAAGAAATAGGTGAAAACTTACCTATTTTTCCCCTTAAGGAAATAACGTCCTAATAATAAATATCTTAGGCAATTTTGAATATTACCTTAATATCATTTGGGAATATCTTTGTATGTAGAGAAACTATGAAGTCAGATCTCCAGAAGGCCCAGAGTTGCAGAGTTGGTAATAAGTGGATTCCTAATAATTCTTTGTTTCCTGGTACACTCCTGGCATCCTACAGCATAACGCAAATGCAGCTAGATATGAGGGTCACAGCTCTTGCTAATCCCGTGATGCTCACTGATGTATGGCTTCACTCTTGGAATGTGTTATCTGTATCAGTCTTCCCACAGGGATCTCATACCTCAGCAGTTATATTTCATGAGTAGAGGAGTAACTGATGAATCTTCTAATTTTATAGTCTGAAATGGGATGATAAAATGCTAGATTTATAGATATTATTTCATTTTGCACAACACTCACGTTTCTTATTCCCATCTGGCGTGAAGAAAAGAAATTTGCTCTCCCTTTAATGTGTCACACTGTTAAATGTATGTTGCTTAAGATCTTGAGGAGCTGAAGCAGAGCTGCCCACCAGCATGAAAGATACGGTGCTGTGGGCAATACTTTAATGCAAGCAGAGCTTAACCTAAGGCATTTTATTGCCGTTGCAGTTATTTATTTATTTATTTTTTTGGGAAGGGGAATATAAACCTTTATATCCTGGTTTATTAACAAAACTTGTCCTCAAATTAGGATGGACTTTCTTAGGTACACACTTGGCTGCCAATTCTTCCCCAAATTTCATGCTATTAAGTGTGCAGACTACTCCGTTGTCATAGTGTATCAGAAATTCTGCGCAAGGAGTACATTTGCAATTGCAGCCTTATCAGGTGGCCTTCCTGTGGTCATGAAAAATGGCTTCTGATAGATTTCAAGGAATTGAAATTGCAAGTTTCTCTCTTCTGAAACCAGAACCAGAATTTCTCCCCTGTACCTAACAGGGACTGCCCTCCTGACTCCCCAGATTCCATAGAAATACCATTTTTTCATGCATATACTTTTATATTTAGCATACTCTCATTAACATGTCATTTTCTCTTATGGGAGAACATTAGGCATTCATCTTATACAACAGAAGAGATACACAAAAATATGAGAGTCACAAAGGAGATGAGAGAGGAAAATGCAGGAAAAAGAATGTGTCTGTATTATTCAAAATCACTGCATTCAAATAATATTAGTCTTCACATAACTAACACTTCAAAAAAGAAGAGAAGGAAATGCAAAATGAATTTGTGAAAGAAATTTGCAAAGGAGTAATAAGTATCAAAGGGCAAATCCTCTTTTTTTGGAGGGGAGCAGGTAGAATGTCAGATAGCAACATTTGTCACTTTATTAACATCAGCGTATGTGTGTTTCTTTCATGGCATCGATTGATACTGCATTATGGTTGTTTTACTTCTCATTATTTCATTTCTTAGCACTTTTTCTTTTCTGGACCAACATTGTTCAGGAGCCTACTTAATTTTACCTTTTTATTTTTTTATTTATTTTTTAATTTTTTGGCTTTTTTTTAACATACAATGGTGTGTTAGTTTCTGCTTTATAACAAAGCGAATCAGCTGTACATATACACATATCCCCATATCTCCTCCCTCTTGCATCTCCCTCCCACCCTCCCTATCCCACCCCTCTAGGTGGTCACAAAGCACGGAGCTGACCTCCCTGTGCTACGTGGCTGCTTCCCACTAGCTGTCTATTTTACATTTGGTAGTGTGTATATGTCCATGCCACTCTCTCACTTCGTCTCAATTTCGTTTCTTTTTATGGCTGAGTAATATTCCATTGTATATATGTGCCACATCTTCTTTATCCATTCATCCGTCGATGGATACTTAGGTTGTTTTGATATATTGGCTATTGTAAATAATGCTGCAATGAACATAGGGGTGCATATATCTTTTTGAACTAGTGTTTTCATATTTTTTGTATATATACCCAGAAGTGATTCCGCTAGCTAGATCATATGGTAGTTGACAGGAGGCAGTATTTTAAAGATTAATTTTAAAGCACACGTTAGCATTATCCAAATCCTCCTTTAAGAATTTGCAAACTTATAAATATTTAAATAGGGGAAAACTCTATCACTTATCCTATTTTTAATAACTTCTAATCTATTATATATGTATATATATGATAAATAATATCTTCACATAGAAAGAGAATTAATAGCCCAATTCCTTGTTACATTAAGAAATAATCTGGTGTTCCCTAAATATTGGTGTGGATTTCATCATTTTCAACCCCACATATTTACCTACTATTTACAAGGGACTTTTGAGAGATCTCAAAGTGATGTTGGGAAGATAAAAACAAATACTTAGCACAGAGTTATTAGGGGGAGAGGATAATAATAATTACAGTTGAAAAGTATTCAACACTTATATTGTACCAGGCATATTTATGTATTTACCTGTTACTCATTTAACACAAATTAGTTAAATGTCACCATAATTCTCACAAGGTTTCCATTTGATAGAGAAACAGATACTCATGATGATTAAGAATCTTGATGAATCATAAGGATATAAACTGGGTGAAATGATAGTGACTTGGGTGGTCGGGTCAGAGAAGTCTTGTAAAAGAGGCAGCATGTGGAGAGAGTGATGGAGAGGAAGGATGGATGGGATGGGGTTGCTCTGGACATGCGGACGTGTGCTCTGACTTTTCCTTAGAGGGGTGGGCATCTTTTCATGTAAGAAACATGATTATGCATCATTTCACTGGCTGCATAGGATTCAACTTTATAGCTGTGCCATGACTTCCTTCTCTTATTTTTGAACACTTCATCCCACTACCTGCTACTATAAACGATGCCACAGGGAGCTGCCTTGGTCACACATCCTGAGCCCTCCCGATTATTTCCCTTTGATAAATTCCCAGAAGTAGGACTTTGTAGTCAGAATGTGTAGGCATTTAACATTTTACCCACAATTCTACATAGCCCTGTGTGGCTTGTAGCAGCGGGACTCAAACCCAAGGCCAGCTGACCCAAGGCAAGGTTCCAACCACTAAAAGACTCCTGTAGTCTGTTGGGAGCCCCTCCAAAATCTTTTTTTTTTTTTTTAATCTTTAAATATTTGCCAATCTGGTAATTAGAAATTTTGCAAATCCTTATCACTCCTCTCCAACATGCTCAATACTGAAGTCATTATTTTCCTCAATAAACAAACAAAAATAAGCCCCAAAACAAGAACAAAAAACAAAAACAAAAACCTATTTTCTGTCCCATGTTCTTGTTTTGTTTATCGTCACCACCATCCATTCAGTCGTGGAGACTGGGAGTCTTGTTGGCCTCTCTCTTCCTGTTCACCAGGCATGTCCCATCACCACCAAACCCTTCCCATTCTACTTCCTCTCTCTGGAATCTGTCCCTCTTTCCCAGCTCTACTACCACTGACTTCCTGCAGGTCCTTCTCATATTCATACGTTCTGTATTCAGTAATTCTTGGTGTCTAGAATTTAAAACCTCCATGCTGCCAGTGAGAGGTCTTTGTAAGGGGAATTGTATGGGAAAGGATCATGTAAAACCTCAGCTTAAATCCTTTCAGAGCTCCCCATTGCCATAATCCCTACAGCATTAAGTGCAGACACTGTAATTCGGTGTGCTGGTCTTTCACACTCTGGCCCTGGCTGTCACTTTAGCTCCCTTTCTGCCCTGTGTCATTCCCTGAGCTTTAGCCCCTGCAGTATTTCCAGTCCCCAGAGGGACTCTATGCTCTGGCCTTTTCTAATTTTGCTCCGCCTGGTGAGTCTTTATCATCCTTTAAGGCCAAGCTTGTGCTTTTCTTCTGTGTGACGCCTTTGCTGGCCTCCAGAGTCGTTGCTGGGCACCCTCTCCTTCACGTCATCTGTGTACCTTGTGCACGTCACCATCAGAGCAATATAAACGGGATTTTGTTTTCCTGGAGGCCAAACAACAAACCTTGGTCTGGGCAATAGAAGGAAAAAATAACATGTATTCTGTTAGTGAATTTATCATGTGAGGATAACAGAAGGACCTGCATCATCAGGTGGTTGTGAGATAACGCATGTGAAACCCTAGATGCATGTCTGGCTCACTATAAACACTTGGTATGTATTAATTATTATTGCTGTTGTTATTGTGATTCATTTAAGAAGATTTCTGATCCAATGGATATTGTAATAAGAGGGACAAAACAAATTTACAGCTGTAGAATAAGAGGAGGGATGTTTCTTTCCAAAATGATAGTGCTGCTGTGCTTTAATATGGAAATTACCTTTAGGTGTCTGAGATAATAGAATGATAATAATTTTTATTGTGGTAATAACAACAACAATGAAAATAATAAATCTAATAGTCATTCGTTGCTTACTCTGTACCAGGCCACAACAGGCTAAGTACTGTATTTCTTATGTGTTGTCTCATTTCATTTCCACAGAAGCCTCTCAAGGCAAGCATTTTTGTCCCTTTTGACAGATGAGAACTTCTGAAATTTAGGAAGGTCAGTTGTCTTGCCTAAGCTTCCACAACTGGAAACAGGGGAAGGAGGGTTTGAAGGAGGTGAAATTCATTGTAATTACACCAAATCCTTGGTGCTCATGTGCCTGACCTCTGATTTAAGCCTCTGTTGGAGCTTTATCCTCAGTCTTTATGTGCAAAGGTCCTTCCCCTTGGAGACTGATGAAAGACACCCTCAACTTACATCTTCTCCTTGAAGAGAATCAGGTATCACCTCCTGGGTAATCATCCATGTGCACTTTGAAAAATGTTTTTGAGAGTTCCAGGGGGCATATGAGGAATTTGTCTGAATTCTAAATTCAGCCACTGTGGGCTTTAGAATTCCTTGTGATTTGGGACCCTTTCTGTGCTTCTGAGTGTACTTGTATAGGTAGGGAGAGAAGAGGTGTGGAGTCCACCCTCTTTGTAGGCTCTGCACCCAGTAGGTGTTGAGCAAAGTTAAGGCGGGAGGAGAAGGTTGCATTTGAGGAATGTTATTCAGTTGTATTTAAAAAATAGGACATTTGGAGAATCATGTCAGTGCTTAATAATGTATCTGTGCCTTGAACCTTATTTCCAAAAGACTATAGCGTGTGCTATAGTCTAAATGGAGTAAAAGGAAAAAACTCTACTTCTTTACATATTATAATATTTTTTATTTTTAAATTATTTTTATTAACTTTTATTACTCTTTTTAAAATGAGTAATGGACAATGCATCTCCTATAATTTGTATGCTTATTGCAGAAATGCTTGGTAAATATATCTGCTATTTACTGTGTAGTTATCATTGGAAAGCCAAGTTTTCTGGACAAAATTTTCGTAGCTATACATCAATTTGTTAGAGATGTAGAACACCTCTCTCTCTTCCAGTCTCACCAGAATATCCCCACATCTAGATTACCACAGAGCCAGATAGGTGGTCACTTAGAATATGTGTGTTTAAAGGACCTTTTAATTTTGACCTTGTTCAGTGTAGAGGCTCTGACTAACTGGAGATCAATGTTTAATAGGAGTATGGATGGAGCGGGGTGGGGACAGATACATAAACAACTGCATTTGAACTTTTCTATTTTTCCCCGTTACAAGTAATGCTGCTATATTCATTCCTTACATGTCTTTTCGTACGTATTTCTGTTGAGTTTACACCTAGAAGTAGAACATCTGGGTAACAGAGTATGTGTGCACTGAGCTTTAGAAGATCCAGCCAGTTTTCCAACATGGTACCCATTTAAATGCACTGATGACAATTCCAGTGGTTCCCTATCCTAGCGACACTTGATGTTTTCTGTCTTCTTCATTTTTACTATTCTAGTGTTTATACATTATTACTGTTTTAATTATAATTTCCTTGATAACTAGTGATTGTTGAGTACTTTTTCAAATGCTTACTGACCATTTGGATATCATCTTTTGTGAAATGCTTGAATAAATCTTCAGACCATTATTTAAAAATTGGGACTCTTGGTCTTTTTCTCACTGTTTTGTAGAAGTTCTTTGTAGGTTATAAATATGAGCCTTTTGTCACACATGTGGATAGCAAATATTTTCTTGTCTGGGGCTTGTCTTTTCACTTTCTTAATGGTGTTCTTTGATGAACGAAAGTTCCCAATTCTATGAAATCTTACTTTTTAGTCTTTCTCTTTATGGTTAGTAACTTTTGTGTCCTGTGTAAGAAAATATGCCCACCCTTAATATCATGACAATATTCTCTTAAATTCACTTCTAGAAGTTAGTTTCCTTCCTTCTTTCCTTCCATTCTTCCTTCTTTCATTTCTTTTTTTATTTCCATTTAGTTTTGCCAATCCACTTAGGATTGATTTTTATGTATACCATGAAATAGGAACAATAAATTTATGTTTTCACTTTCGTTTTTGAAGTCTGTTTTCTCTAATTATAAGATTCTATGTTGGCAGTTTTTTTCTTTCAGCACTTTAAAAATGCCATTTCATTGTCTTCTGGACAATGCACAGTTTCAGTTGAAAAGTCAGCTATTAGTCTCATTTTTGCTCTTTGAAGGTAATGAACCTTGTCTTACAGACTTTAGTTTTCAGCAGTTTTACTATGAGGTATCTAGGCATGGTTTTCCTTGTATTTGTACTGCTTGACAGTGGTAGAGGCTGTAGAATCTTTATGTCTCTATCATTTTATGTCATTTGTCAGTTTTGCAAAATTCACAGCCAGTCTGACTTCACATATTGCTTCTGACCCATTGTCTCTCCCCTCTTCTTCTGAAGCTAATAATAATCATCAGATTTTTTGTTTTTGTTTTTTTTTTACAGTGTCTCATATATTTCTTGTGGTTATTTTTCTTGTGATCTTTTCTGTACTTGCTGTTCCTTATTTCTCTTCATGATTTCAGTCTATGTACTTGCAATTGGTTCATCTCCAGTTTGCTAATTCTTCCTTGTACCATTTTTAATTTATCTTTTAACCCATTCATCACATTTTAAATTTAGGTTATTATATTTTTTATTTCCATAATTCCCATTTGATTCTTTTTATAGATTATGTTATCTGGTGAAACTCACCATTTTGCCACCTATTTACTTGAATAATAATCATTGATATTCTAAATTTCTGATCACTTAACAGTTTTTTTTTTTAAATTTCTCTTGATATTCGGTCATTTGATGTTGCATATTTGGACATTTTTCTGTTTTTTTTTAATTTAATTTTATTTATTTTTTTATACAGCAGGTTCTTATCTACAAACTGGTTCATCTGTATCATTTTTCTAGGTTCCACATATATGCATTAGTATATGATATTTATTTTTCTCTTTCTGACTTACTTCACTCTGTATGACGGTCTCTATGTCCATCCATGTCTCTACAAATGACCCAATTTCGTTCCTTTTTATGGCTGAGTAATATTCCATTGTATATATGTACCACATCTTCTTTATCCATTCATCTGTTGATGGGCATTTAGGTTGCTTCCATGACCTGGCTATTGTAAATAGTGCTGCAATGAACATTGGGGTGCATGTGTCTTTTTGAATTATGGTTTTCTCTGGGTATATGGCCAGT
>NC_041226.1:11342251-11355879 GCF_002837175.3 Physeter macrocephalus | reverse complement strand
GATGCCCATTCTAACTGGTGTGAGGTGATACCTCATTGTAGTTTTGACTTGCATTTCTCTAATAATTAGTGATGTTGAGCAGCTTTTTACGTGCTTCTTGGCCATCTGTGTGTCTTCTTTGGAGAAATGTCTATTTAGGTCCTCTGCCCATTTTTGGATTGGGTTGTTTGTTTTCTTAATGTTGAGCTGCATGAGCTGTTTATATATTTTGGAGACTAATCCTTTGTCCATTGATTCATTTGCAAATATTTTCTCCCATTCTGAGGGTTGTCTTTTCATCTTGTTTGTAGTTTCCTTTGCTGTGCAAAAACTTAAGTTTCATTAGTTTCATTTTTTTTTTTCATGATTTTTGCTTGATTTTCTTGCATGCCTGGGGATTTTTTTTTTAATAAAATTCTCATCTACTGGGAACATATACATTTGATCCATCGTAAATGGAAATTTAAGTGTGTAATGACAGTCTTCACTCTGCTTCACTTAGCTTTCTTCCCTTTATATTTTCTGTTGTGAGTCAGACACAGTTTTACTTTGTCCCACAAGCAAAGTCACATGTCAAACTCCAGGAGTTACCTTCTTGAACTTGTCTCTTTATCTTTGAGGTAAGGTAGGTGGATCATCTCTCCATTTCCCCTTGTGGGTAGAGAAGGAAAATGTCACAACACCCCAACAATGTTTTCCAATGATATTTTCTTTTCCATCTCAGATCTCCTTCTTGGCCTCGATAAACTCCTTTATGAATAGCTTATACCTCATTTTGAAGTGGGAGAGTACTGACATCTATTGTTTTGTGGCCTCAGTCGAAACAAACAGAAAATTCCTTTTCAATAACCTGTTACAATTTTTAAAATATTATGCTTCTTGCAGATATAAAAGTATTGTTAATATTTATTTGAAACGTTTAATTTTTTTAATTTTTAAAACAAATTTTTATCAGAGTATAGTTGATTTACAATATTGTGTTAGTTTCAGGTGTACCCCAAAGTGAATCAGTTATGAAATGTTTAATTTTTAATTGTTTAAAATTGTGATGAATCCCTAAAAAATGTAAAAATTATTGGTCCACGTGTACCAATGAAGTAGTTAAGTTTGAGAAACACTGCCCTAAATTTTTTGTCATTGAACACAGTCATATAATCCACCTGCTAAGAATCAAAACTACCCATCTTTGACCCACTGTAGTCATATATTTTTTGATGTGTTGAATTTGAGGTGTCTGGAAAACACCAATATTCAATACCAATAAGCATTTAAAATTATGAGTCTAGACCTGAGATATTAGGATATCATCAATATATAGAAGTCATAGAAATGGCTGCGACACTCAGGTAAAGCAAGTAGAATGAAAAGACAGTGGAAGCCAGAGTATATAAAACGCAAATGAAAGTGAGATGACGGTCCTAAGACTTTATATTTGGTGAAGAACCCTTGTTCTTCCAAGATTCCCTTAACTCTCGTGTACACAAATCATTTTACCTTTGAGTACCCTTATCACTCTTGCTGT
Organism: Physeter macrocephalus; assembly: GCF_002837175.3. Classification (NCBI taxonomy): domain Eukaryota; kingdom Metazoa; phylum Chordata; class Mammalia; order Artiodactyla; family Physeteridae; genus Physeter; species Physeter macrocephalus. Next base: position 11,354,378 of record NC_041226.1, on the reverse strand, counting down.
AATCCCTAATTCCATGACTAAATATATATATTAATATATATATACTAAATATATATTATATGTATAATAAATATATATACTAAATATTATATGTATAATATATATATATACAAAATATATAAATATATATATATTTCCAGTTGCTTCTAAATTCACCTACTGAAAACCAAGTGAGAGCTGAGCAGATCAGAGTCTGAGATTAAATCCATTGGCTTTTGTGTGTGTATGTGTGAGTGTGTGTGAATTAACTCTGACCCAGTGACTGATAATGATTAGTGATAGAATAATGATGATGATTATGGAATAAAATGCCATTTTAGCTTAACTAAGCCATTCTCTTTTCCTACAGAGATAAGGTTCTGCATCTCTTTTTGCTGTCACCCTTACTGATATCTCATGTATCTTAAACTATCATCACTTTGACATTCTGTTTCTGCTGCATGCCATTAGCATCCTGTTCCATTGCACTCTTGGAGAATCTTGACTGCCTGTGAACTGACCCAGCAATTATGGCCAAATGCTTTAGGAATACTCCTGTACATTATAAACACATCAATGGGCATGTTGATATGATAATGATGAAATTACACTTTCTCCCTTTCAGTAGCTTCCAGAGAGCCACTCATATGGGGATGCTTCCGGGTAAAGCTCCTTGCCCACCAGTCCCTGCAATGTCTGGAACCCTGGGAGCTGGAGGGATTGAAGCCCAAGGGATGGTAACCTTTGCCTTGATCTTTGACTCTGTTAATTCAATGAAAAACATAAGAATAGTATTACTAGAACCCTCCAAGATATTTACACTCAGTGAATTTACATAAATTATTGATATCAGAAAATTCCTTTTCTCTTGGATGAAGATTCCCACTTGCTAAAGATTGCGTGTTGATCACTCACATGGAATTATAAAGAATTATAAAGAATTAAAGAATTATAATGTAGGAATAAAGGAAAGTAGGGTCAAAATCCCTGCCTCTATCTCCCACTCCCTGGAACCTCCACTGAGATCATGCTCCCAGCTCTTGAAAACTGACTCCTTGACTTCTCTCTGTTGACATCAGTACCACTCAAGCATGGTCAACATTTGAGTTTGGTAGTGTCTGTGGGTTTCAGTGTGTGTTGGGAGTTTGGGGAAAGAAGAGGTCAGATCCAGAAGGAACACTCCTTTTTGCTAGAGACTGATGCCTGTTGCAAACCATGCAGGTGATTACACTGGAGTTTTAATCTAAAGTTTCAGAACTTTATTAAGAAATATTGCTTTCTTCTTTATATCACCTATGATCTTTCCCCATTACATACTTGCTTCTTGTTATTGGGAAAAGCACATTGTAGTTGCCCTAACCTTAAAACATGTTCATGGCTCCAACAAGGAACTTTAGATTTTATTCTGTGTTTTCAGCTTTGATAATGTTATCTAGGGCAAGACTCAATCTCTCTGGACTACTGTAGTTTTCTCTTCAGGAAACAAAAGAGTGAAAAGTGAGAGAGCAAAAAAGATTCTGACTTTTTCTCCTTCATACATTCTTTCATAAAACATTTAATGAAGGAGGAGGAGGTGTATCAGTAAGATACAGACCAATCCACCAAAAAACTTCATTGTAAAGTAGAAGAAAGAGGCCCATGACCAATGGACACGCCCATAGTATGACAAATGCTGTAGTAGGGTCATTACTATACTAGAGGATCACACTTTCAGGAACAAATTAAATTAGGAAGACATTTGGGAGGGTTTCCCCAAAGAAGATGTCAATTGGGTTGGGCTTTGGACAATGATTAGGGTTTGATCCAATGGGGTTGTGGGGAAGCAATTCCAGACAGAAGGAAGAGAATAAGCAAAGGTTTATGCACTTTTAAGGACTGATGGGCCCTCAGATTTTACTAGATAGAATGTATGGATGGTGGCAGTAGATGGAATGTGAAAGCATATGGCACAAAATCATTAGGGGCATTGAATGCCATGCGGAAGAATTTAAGAGAATGGGAAATAAGGTACTGTGTCTCTTCCTAGCTTTGAAAGCAATATGACAGTCACAAATAATAGAAACCAAGATAATCCCTTAAAGATGATAATTCTTGGTTGGAGAACCTCTTAATGAAAAATAAATGAGAAGAAATATGTATCGCTCTGTCTTACCTTTAGTGCACTGTGGATTCAAAGTAAGTCTCCTCTTTCAAGTGTTTGCCTCATCTGTTAATGTTTACCGTGGTTACTGGTGTTTGGATCGGCTCTTGAATTATCCTGGCATTGATTCATCTTTCCAGACAGCTGCTCCTTTGAAGCATCATTGCAAGAGAAGCTTCGCTACTTATCTGGACACAGTGTACACTTGTCAATCAAAACATAAATAGCACCCAAGTAACCTCCATGTCCAGAGGCTGGAGGAGACGCAGGGCTGCTTTCCCATTGAAGATCTGCCAAGTTTAGGATGACCAGACTCTAAGCGAGCTCTCTGAAATCGCAGAGGGGCTCCCAGCATGAACACTTCTGCGTCTGCTCTAGTCTTTCCTACACACCCTTTACTGTTCTGGAAAGAAGTCTCTAAAGGGCTTTCCACAACTTCAGAAGTATACTCTGCGGTGTTGTACCTGCTTTGGGGACAACTGAATATGCTTTTCCATTGCTTTGCCTTCTTCTGTATCAGCATTAGAATTTATCCTTTTTTCCAAGCCCCCTGCACCACCAAATGTTCAGGCCTGAAGTTTCTCATTATTCAAATTATTGAGTTCCTTTTTCTAGTGACCTACAGCAACAAAGACCTCATGGGGTCTGAGAGAGGATCAGTGAGGACAGTCAGTGGGTGTCTTCTATTCACAGTGTCTGAATCAGAGCTGTCTTGCGAGCGGAGAGGGATATTGATCCTGGGAGTTTATGCAAAAGCTTCAGTAGGGCTTGTGATGGACCAGTCACATTTCTCACAATGCCTGGAAGGTAGTGAGTGTGACTCCTTCTGTGTCTCATGCTCTCTATCCCTTTCCAAAGAGTGACTGGCTAGCAAACAGAAATATTTGGCAAAGCGGGAAAGGCTGAGTGCCGCCGAAACCAAAGAGTTTCTGGTTCTAATTTGTTTTCCTGTCAGGTGTTGCTGGGAGACCCATTCCCTTTAAACCACTGCCAACTATGATAACTCCAGCAATTTGGTAGGGCAAAGAAGTCGTTGGCAAGTACAGTTCAACAAATTGTTGGCTAATAGCAAAAACTGGAGATGACTCTGTTAATGGATCCAGCAAAGCCTTTTGTCAACTTGGTGAGAAGTCTACTCTAAATTCTGAGAAGCTGGACCTGGTGTGGGGACAGAGAGTCCAGTCAAATTTCAGAAGACAGAGGATTTGTTTCCACCATCAAGAACTGTTTGTCATTTGGAAAGGACACCCAGGTTTAGTACCCATTGTGGAAGACAATGATGTGATTGGATGCTTAGAGCACTCGTGCTTTGAGGAATGGTAGGGAAAGAAAAACACATAGACTGTATGCTAACATCTGCCCTTAGAATTTCGCAGACTTTTCTCACCAGTTTCTCTGACAAAGAAGAAACAATGTCACAATAATGAAAACGTGGCATTCCTTGGCTCTATCTCATAGAAATGAGATGGAGTAGGAGTTAGATGTTGATAATGTCAGTTCTCAGAATGCATTGCTGTCACTACCTAACCAACTCTACAGATTTTTCATGTGCCTTTTGATGTATAATGTCACTGTGTTCAAAATGTTACATGTGTGGATATGTATTCACATACATTTAGATCAGGCATATCTGAATTTTGTTGGATACTTACAGAATTGTTAATTACCATTTGTTAGGGAAATTCCTCACCCTTTATTAATTTATTCGTTCTATCAGTAAATATTGGGCACTTACTATGTGTCCAGCTCTGTATTAGGTGCTGAGGATATAGCAGCGAACAAAATAGGACAAAAATTCCTACCCTCACGGAGCTTATATTCTAGTGCAAGGAGACAAATATAAACAAATATTATAAGTAAAATATATAGTGTGTTGATAAATAATAAGTATTAAGGAGGAAAATAAAGCAGAAAAAAAGGACGGGGTGTTGCAATTTTAATTAGGGTGGCAAGAGAAGACCTCACGGATCAGGAGTCATTTGTACAAAGATTTGAGGAAAGTGAGGGAGCGAATCACATAGAGGAAGAGCATTCCAGACAGAAGGAGTCACAGGTTCAAAGGTGTGGATTGAGCCTGGAGCCCACCTGGCACATTTGAACAAGAGCAAGGAGACCAGCATGGCTGGGGTGACATGAATAAGAGGGAGAGCAGTAAACTTCAAGATGAGATCAGAAGGTTCCCCAGGACGAGTGAGCCAGTGGTGGGACATCGTGTAGGGCTTGGTAACCGTCCACAGGGACTATGGCTTTTATGTAAGGGAGTGAGAGGTAATGGAGGACATGACTTAAGTCATGTTTTAAAGGAATCATTCAGACTGTAGGGGGTCAAGGGCAGAATGAGGGAGACAAATTATAAAATTATTGCAGGAATCTAGATGAGAGATGACGGAGGCATGACTCATGGTGGAAGCAGTGAAGGTGGAGAGATGGAGTTGGATCCTGAAGGTATTTTGAACATGGATCAAGGAATTGTTGGAGTAGGCAGGCCCTAGAGGCAGACCTTGGGAAAGGCTAATGGTAAGTCCCAGAGAGGAACGCCAGCAGTCAGCTCTCTGGGAGCTGGGGGAATGAGTGGCTTGGTCCTCTGGCAGGCATCTGGACACCCACTGTGTCTATTTGTACACCTTCCAGTGAGGTAACCAGAGTTATGGTTGTTTTTCCCATCTCACAGATAAGGAAACTGAAGCTTAAAAAGATTGAATAGCTTACTCAAATTCTCAGGATTGCAAATGATGCCTCTAAGTCTTAAACAGGTCTTCCGATGCCATGTCCTGCCAACACTCCTTCATCTGTCACATAATCCACCTACCACCTACCACCTCCTTACTAAGCTGAAGAGCAGTTTCCACCTGCAGCGCTGAATTGCCTGCTCTTAGAGTGAGCTGCTGTGATTAAACTCCATGTCCTCATGTGTGGTCAACCTGAAGATCTTTGGCCATGAGCATGGGTGTGACCTGGCACACACCTGTAAGTGAGATGGGCTGGGCACCTTGCCTCCTCTTCAGTTCTTCCTCCCTCCCTCCTCTCTCCCTTCCTCCCTTCTTTTCTCCCTTCCTTCCTTCCTTTCTTTCTTTCTTTCATTTGATTGATTGATTGATTGATTGATTGATTTTGGCTGTGCCGGGTCTTTCTTGCAGCACTCGGGATCCTTTAATTGCAGCATGCAGACTTCTTGGTTGCGGCATGCGGACTTCTTAGTTGCAGCGTGCGAACTCTTAGTTGTGGCATGCAGGCGGGATCTAGTTCCCCGACCAGAGATCAAATCCTGGCCCCGAGCATTGGGAGCTCCGGAGTCTTACCCACTGGACCACCAGGGAAGTTCCCTTTCTTTCTTTTTTTCCCTTTCTTCTTTCCCTCCTTCCTTGCTTCCTTCCTTCCTCCTTCCCTCCCTCCCTCCCTTCCTTCCTTCTTTTCCTTGACCAGCTTGTAATAATGATAGCTATGTTTTGTCTTCAGCAAACTACTAACTGCTCTCTATGCCTTTTCACATTTATTTGTTACTGAAAGTATGAACAAAAAAGCTGCTGCAAGAACCTGAGTATGGATCCTAGCAGGGGGAGAGTGGTTTGAGTTGGGGGAGGTTCCCCCTTTGAACACGTTCCTTCAGAGGTGACTGTGGGGCATTTTGCGTGAAAGATACAAGGCTTTAGGTCAGAGAAGTCTGGCTGGAGACAGATTTGAGAGTTTCTGAACATGCTCTTCTACTCTAAAATTTGTTTCCTAAACTTCTGACTGGTAATCCCTGAGTTGGTTTCCTACCTTACCTTATCCTTCCGGTTGTTTCTAACTCTGTGAGTGAATGTAACAAACAAGCATTGCGTTTAGAACAACCATAACTTTACTTTGCCTTTCACTCTCCCTTTAAACTTTGATGGAGGTTTTTTTCCTCATGCTGGATGGAGATGCTGGCAGATCCCAGAGTTTTTTGTTTATTTTTAGAAAGAGCACAACCTTATGGTGATTTGGGGTTGCAGACATAGTCTCAATTTCAACATTTAATGTCCAGTGCAGAGTATTATTCAAGATGTCTCCCTTGGTTTAACATCAAAGCATCAGGCTTTTCCTGGCACAGACCTGGGTCAGTCTGGAGCAGGCCCCCACTCTCCACTAGCTTCTGTTTCCTGCACAGGGAGAGGTAAGCGGCTAGGGAAGTTCTTACTGTGCTGGGTGGCTTCATATCCTGAGCCTTGTAGATAGCTGTGTTTGGTCCTCTTTAGGAGGCATACCCTCTGTAGGTTCCAGGTTGGGCCCTCTGCCTTAAGAAAGAATGAGTCTCTAGTCTGTATGGTCATTTGTGCTTCCTTCCTCAGGTTGAGGCATTGGTAGGATCCGTACCCCATCCCCCCAAAGCCTCTTTCTGCAGAGGCATCTCTGCCCCTCCAGACAGCTCTACTGGCCAGAGCAGGGCCCAAGTACTCACACCAGCATCCTGTGTCCTGCATGGCCCACACGTCTGGCCTGGCCTAGGAGTGCGGGCCGTGGGGCCCAGTCACAGGGCAGTGTGTTGGCCCTCCCCCATCCCCCTTGCTGGATTTCCTGTGCAGGAGTCGGGCCCCATCAATAGTCGTCTTCAGCTTCTTCATATGAGAATGGGAAGTCAGTTCCTGCACTGTGAAATTTCAGGGGATGCAGGCCAAGCTCTCCAGGGCGAGAGAGAGCTGTGTGCCCCTGAGGAAGTACTCTTCCTCTCCCCGCACTGAGGAGGAAGGGGAGTCTTTGATAAAAGAATGGTGGGAAATTACCCTCCTTCTACGACCTGTTTCTTCTCTGTTCCTTACAAACATGGGTAAACATATCCTAAGTAAGAAATAACAGCAACCGAAGGAGGTTGCTTAGGCAGCAAGTTGGAGGGGGGTCAGGGAGCCTCTGGCAGAAGGGGCTGGGATGACCCCAGAGGGAGGACTCGTGGAGAAGCTGGAGGAGGGGCCAGGGAGTGGGTGCTGTCACCTCCTCCCTTTGCCTCAGATAACCTGGGATGGGGATTTGGTGGCACTGGCTTCCTGCCTTACTATGTACTGTGACCTTCCTTAGGCTGTGGGGTGCTCATGCCGCAGAGCAGCAGCCAGCATGGAGGAGAGGGGTATGGGGCTGGAGATGGGCTGAGGTCCTGACTCTCATAAGGCCCTCCTGATGCCTGTAAATTTTGCTTCTCCATAACTGTTAAGTAAAGGGAAGTAGGTAATTTTGTGAGTGGAAAAACCATTCTCAACTGCAAAAAAAAAAATTTGCTTATAAGATTCCAAGAGTTACATCTTGCAAGTCAGAAATGTCACACCCAAAATGAAATTGGCGAGAAGCCCAGAACTCGCCATTTTCACTTTAGGTACTAAAATTCTCACGTGGATTTACTTAAAGAGTAACTAGGGTATTAAAATGTCCTTTGGGCTTGAGATTTATTTGCATATGATCCATTGGCGTGGTTATTTACGTACCAAATAAATTCAGAGTTGGTTTTGTTGTTTTGAAGCTGTCCAAGAATCACACATTTCATTTATTTCTAAGACAGTTTATGATCAGAAAGCATTGAGGTTCTTACAGAGAATAAGTATATAATTAATGATCTGTTGGTGTACTTTTACATCTTCCATATTCTTTTTAAGAATCGAATATTGTAGTGTTTTCTCCTAACTGGAGGTGCTAGGATCTTATTAAGTGGTTAAGTCAGTTGAGTAAGAGAGTCTTAGAAGGCTTAATCCTCTTCAGTTGGATTCGGTAATTAAATATTTGTTACACTCCTGTAGAGGGTTGTGAACTGCATAGAATAAACCAGCAGAGTCTACTGTCCATGTCCAGTACATATGTATGTACATACACACCTGTACATACGCGCTCCACAGAGGCAATAAGCCTTTTAACAAATACAGTTGATTCTCACCATTTGTGGATCCTGTATTTGCAAATTCCCCTACTCACTAAGATTTATTTGTAACGCCCCAATCAATATTTGCATCATTTTGGAGTCATTTGTGGACATGTACAGAGCAGTGAAAAATTTGAGTAGGGCTTCCCTGGTGGCGCAGTGGTCGAGAGTCCGTCTGCCGATGCAGGGGACACGGGTTCACGCCCCGGTCCGGGAGGTTCCCACATGCCGTGGAGCAGCTGGGCCCGTGAGCCGTGGCCGCTGAGCCTGCGCTTCCGGAGCCTGTGCTCCGCAACGGGAGAGGCCACAGCAGTGAGAGGCCCGCGTACCACAAAAAAAAAAAAAAAAAAAAAAAAATTTGAGTTGGATCATAGACTTAAATATTGAGTTGCTGGAGGAACATATTCCTAGCTGAGGCCAGACACTACAACCCTCTGCTTGTTTCTGTTCACTGTAGACAAGTGTCCTTTTCACAGTCTAATCGGTGTCCTGTTTTTGCACTTATGTAATTTTTATTGGTGATTTCAGTGTCTAAAAGGTCCCCAAATGTAGTACCAAGGAGCTAAGTGTCTTAAGCCCAAGAAGGATGGAATGTGCCTTATGGAGAAATGATGTGTGTTAAATAAGCTTTGTTCAGGCATGAGTTATAGTGTTGTGAGATCACCATTAATGAATAAACAATAGATATTAAACAAGGTGTCTTAAACACACATAAAACAAGGTTATGTGTTGATTGGTTGATGAAAATGTGTGACTAGAGGCTCCTAGAAACCTAACTGTATTTCTCTTAGGAGCAATGGTTCAGTATCACTAATTCAGTGTTTACAGCGACTTTATAGAACAAAACTAATACAAATAATAAGAATCAACTGTATCTGTTCTTGATTGATATATTCACTTAGGTATGTCATGCCCTTTTCCTGCTGGATTTGATATACTTACTTAGATAAGTCCAGTTTTTCACTCAACACATTTTGTACTAGGTGCATCCTATGTGCCAGGCCCTGTGGATATTGATGATAAAACTGGAGAGTGAGAACAGGCACAGTTCCTGTCTCACAGGCTAGAAGGGAAGACAGGATATAAATGGACAGGTCAGTGTAGAATTACAAAATGTGATCATGCTCTAAAGGCAAAGCGGAGGGCCTGAAGGGAACAGAGTGAGTATCAGAGAGACCTGTCATCACCTGGCAGGTTTAGGGTGTGAAGCTCAAGCTGAGGACTGAGGGAGACAAAGCAGTTAGTTAGGGTGGTGGACGGGAGTGGACGAGATTCCCAGGCAGAAGAGGCAGCACAGACTCCGTGGAGGGAAGGCCCGTGGCACCTCCAGGAGGCTGAAAGCACCTGAGAGGCTGGAGCGTGGAAAATGAGGGTGCCTTGGAGCAGGCTATGGCTCGGAGGTGGGCAGGGAACAGACATATGGAAGCTTGCAAGATCGTCGAAGACTCTGGTTTTTAGTTTAACGTCCTGTGTAAGTCATGAAAAGGTTTTAAGCAAAGACATGGTCAGAGCTGTGTTTTGGGTTTTTTAAAAAAATAAATTTATTTATTTTATTTATTTTATTTTTGGCTGTGTTGGGTCTTCGTTGCTGTGCACGGGCTTTCTCTAGTTGCGACGAGCGGGGACTACTCTTCGTTGAGGTGCATGGGCTTCTCATTGAGGTGGCTTCTCTTGTTGCAGAGCACAGGCTATAGGTGCACAGGCTTCAGTAGTTGTGTCACGCAGGCTCAGTAGTTGTGGCACACGGGTTTAGTTGCTCTGCGGCATGTGGGATCTTCCCGGACCAGGCCTCGAGCCTGTGTCCCCTGCATTGGCAGGCAGATTCTTAACCACTGTGTCACCAGGGAAGCCCCAGAACTGTGTTTTTAAATTATCACTCTTGCTGCAGAGGAGAGAACAGATTGGGAAAGATGAGGAGCCCGGGAAGCCAGCTCTGGTAGACGTTCGTGCTTGAGATGGAGGTGACGTGAGGTGCACTGGTGTGGGGAAGGCACAGGAGTGGGCCTGTTATTAACTGTGGAGGAGGCAGTGTCGCTGCTACTTCCAGCCGACTGACTGATATTGAATGATAGCAGGTGCAAGAGACTAACCATGACCCATCAGATGCCCGTCATGCGAGTGTGCATAAAAGGATGACAATATGTGATGCGCCCCTGCCCTGAATGTGTGGAGATTTGTGAGACGTGTGCATAAATGTGAGATGTGGAGCTTCAAAGCTCAGTTGCCACATTTGCATGCAATTCCCCTCTAGAATTGCTTTCTTTGAGTAAAGTGGTTTTTCTGCTTTTGAGAATGTGCTTAGAAAAAATATACAGGGCTGTGCTAATATGGCTTTTTCCCCCCCTGTATTTTACAAAACAAATACAGATTACAAAACGTATCTTTATAAAATTTACTGGCCATTATGAATTATTATGTGATTGAAACTGAAAATACTGATTTTATATTTTACTTAATGTCATGGCACCATTTTATATTACTCTCTGATATGTTCATAAGGTATAAATTACGTTCTAGTTTTTGGATATTTTTCTTCATATCAATAAAAATTTTAAAAGGCATTTGATGCTCTAAAAAATGCTTTCCTAATTGTTTGATGAAAGGATAAAAATAATTCAGTCTTTAAAATCTGAGAATTAGGGCTTCCCTAGTGGCGCAGTGGTTGAGAGTCCGCCTGCCGATGCAGGGGACACGGGTTCATGCCCCGGTTCGGGAAGATCCCACATGCCGCGGAGCGGCTGGGCCCGTGAGCCATGGCCGCTGAGCCTGCGCGTCCGGAGCCTGTGCTCCGCGGCGGGAGAGGCCACAGCAGTGAGAGGCCCGCGTACCGCAAAAAAAAAAAAAAAAAAATCTGAGAATTAATGGATCGATACTTACTTGAGGTAATTTCTACCTCAGAAAAGTATAAATTGGCATTATTTTGATACAACTTTGTTTTCCCATGTATTCTGTACTTTGATATGTAAGAAATTAATTAGATACTGCCTAAATATGCCTTTCCCTTTTGTGTTGAAAAACATCCAGAGGTCATCTGTATAGAAAGTGTTTGTGGTTGACAAGTTTGATAGACAAGCTTACAAGGTGAAAACATTGCTCAAGATCTGAGATTTCCAACTCCACTTTTATTTCTCTTGTCAAATTATTAAATGCTTAATTCAGTTATAGGACCCCACAAGGTTCTGGAAATACAAATGTGAAAGGAACACATTCTTTGATCGTTAGAGTTTACTAGAAGAGATGGATGTGGAAACTAACCAAACCTGATTATTTACTGAGGAAAGTTTCCATAAGCTGTTATGACAGCACAGAAGAAGAAGAAATATCAGGAACATTTTCCAGAGGAAGGGCCAATGAAGGTTTGAAGGAGGAGCTGGGGTTGACCAGACAGATAAAATGCTGTGTGCCCAAAGTAGGCAGGCATTAAAAAATACAGCATATTTGGAGAATTGCAAGAATTTGGTTGATGGTCATGAGTGAGTTGAGAAAGATGAAAATCTCATATCAGAAGACTTTTTCATTCCCCAGGGTGCATTTTGGCATGGAAAATTGTGTTGGCTGTGTAAGGAGAGATGCTGTGAATAAAGTATTTGATATAATTTCCTTTAATTTAAATTAAATAGGTAATGAATAGTGTAGACAATAGTACAATGCATTTGGACTTTTTATAATTAATTTAGAAATCTTATACCTGCTGGGATGCAGATGAAATAGTTATAAGGATCTGAATCTCTTGATAAACTGCTTTCACATTTTTGAGTAGCCTGAAACATTCTCTGTAAGCCGGTCTATTTTATTCTTTCTCCTCTTTTTTCCCTTTCTTCTTCAAGTTCAAACATAGTAAAGATCAATATTTACCAGCCTTTTTGTTTTAAAGTTAAGACTCTTGGGTTTCACAGCTGGGAAGAGATCATGTTTAAAAAAAAAAAATTCTTTGTAAGTTTCCATCTAGTTAGATTAATGTCAATTCATTCTTATAACGTAAAAATTAAAAGTTTCCCCCTCATCATATTTCTTAACTGTTTTTAAAAATTATACCTGATTCCATGGGCTTCCCTGGTGGCGCAGTGGTTGAGAGTCCGCCTGCCAATGCAGGGGACACGGGTTCGTGCCCCGGTCCGGGAAGATCCCACATGCCGCGGAGCAGCTGG
>NC_041226.1:11313618-11342152 GCF_002837175.3 Physeter macrocephalus | reverse complement strand
GCCTGTGCTCCGCAACGGGAGAGGCCGCAACAGGGAGAGGCCCGCGTACCGCAAAAAAAAAAAAAGAAAAAAAAATTATACCTGATTCCAAATTATCTCAGATATATTCTCTACTTCATAACTATCTGCCAGTAGAAAGTCATTTGTCCACAAGATTTCTAAAATTGAGCTTTTAGTAAAGAGCATGCAAACAGCTTAAACAGAATATTTCACAAAAAGCAAAGCTGAGTACTAACTAAACCATTTAATACAACCATTTAAACACCTGCCCTGATTATAAAAAATTGAAGATCTTAAAATAGATTTCGTACAAAGCCTAGATCTTTTCATATTAAGGAAAACAACATTCTATCCAGGTTTATTATTCTAATAGGTTTTAGGTTTTTCATTCCAAATTGGATTCAGATCAAACTCCTAAATAAATGAAACATCTTTTTTCTTTTCTATGAGCTGTTCTGACTCTGAAGGCCTTGGTTTCCTTGGGTTGGAGTTGTTTCAACATCTTGAAATGAAACGACTAACTAGAGTGGTTTTGTTTTTGGCTAGGAGTCTTTCTTTTTCTCTGGCTGGAGTTCTGTCTTCTTCAGGTGCAGCCAGTGCTACCTGTTCCCATTTCCAAATTTTGATGTGGAAAATACCATTGGTTGGGCAACAGCAAAAAAAGTGAATGAAGGGCTTCCCTGGTGGCGCAGTGGTTGCGCGTCCGCCTGCCGATGCAGGGGAACCGGGTTCGCGCCCCGGTCTGGGAGGATCCCGCATGCCGCGGAGCGGCTGGGCTCGTGAGCCATGGCCGCTGAGCCTGCGCGTCCGGAGCCTGTGCTCCGCAACGGGAGAGGCCGCAGCAGAGGGATACCACAAAAAAAAAAAAAGTGAATGAAGTTTTTGACAATTGATTATTTAACTTTCTGCCTGATACCAAATAGGAGATGTACCAAGAAACCATAATCACCTCAGAACTTCATACCAATCAGGCCCTGTAATAAATATTTTCTTTATGTGTCTATCAACTCTATGTAGTTATCTTTTGTTCTAAGTTTATAAGTGTTTATTTATTTTAGAAAAAATAACATTTTTGAGAGCCCATATTTGCCAGGTCTAGAGGACATCATACACTTTGATATTATTTCTTGTTTATTATTTGCCCTCCCCACTGAACTGTAAGCTCCTTTAGGGAGGACCCACTTTCCTGCTCACTGTTGAATTCCTCCTGTAGGGCGTAGTGTCTGAATATGGTTAAACACTAAAGAAATAGTAATGGATTGAATGTGTGGGTGGGCCAAGTAGAGGAGGTCCCTGCATTCGAAAACAACACAGACAAAGGAGGACAGAGAACTGAACCAACAGAGGAATTCATAAAAAGTTACAGTGCACCAGTGATGGATCAGTTCCTATGTGTTCAGGAAGGAGGGATGTCAGGAAAAGATTCACAGAGGAGATGCTGTCTGAATATTACTTCATGACCGTGTTCAATTTGAGGTATTCAGGAGACAGGAAGGGGAGATTCCCAGTGGGTTTGATGCTCAAGGTAAAGTCTTTTAATGTTAGCTCCTTGCCTAATCTTCAATTCATATATATATATATATATATATATATATATATATATATATATTTAAAAAATATATATATAATATATATATGCACACACACACATATACACACGTGTATATATATATGTGTGTGTGTGTATATATGTATATATATATGTAAAATTTTCCAAATATACTGTTGGGGACCCTATGAACACTAAATAAATAATACACAATTTGTACACTGATTAGATTTAGCTTAAAGAACACCTGATGCACAATTATGTAGAATGATTTAAAACTGTTCAGTTGAGACAGTGTAATGCAATCTTTTAAAAAAGTTCTTCAAAATATAGTTGTCCATTTAAGAAAGACTATGGCCATTGGTGACCATCTCATTCCTACACACAGGAGGCACCGTTACTTCCAACAATTTATTTTATATGGGTAATGTCAAATATTAGTAGAGAGGATTTGGGGAGTATTATCCCTATTTTTAAAGAACTTACTATATAATACGCACTTTTCCATACTAAACATAAAAGGACACAAAATAAACAAAGAAAAAGCATTTGAAATAAGTCTACCAATGGCTTCACAATGTTAAAGTCAATAAATAGTGAAGAGTAGAGGAAGCTCAGATACTTTGAGTCCAACCTTGACTAATTACTCAGTACAAAAAGTAAAACTGCTTTGTGCATGCTGACCGATACAGAAAGCACTGTGGACTAGTGGAGCCTCAGGAGCTTTCTCAACAAGAGGAGGGTTTGGGGAGATACAAGTGGGCAATGTCTGAGTGAGGAGGTGGAAACTGGGTTGCCAGTATTGAAGAAGGGCTAGAATGCAACTGTGGCCAAAAGAAGTAATCTAGGGCAATGAGGGAGAAGTATTTGGAGACAAGGAAAGGAATCTGTACATTATCTTTAGTGCAAAGGGAATTATAAATATTTAGTAAATATCTCTTTTTTTCCAAGAAAAGACTGTTGCAATGGTAAAAATGCTATAGTTCTGCAGGTAAACTTTCAGAGTTATAAATCCATTTATCTAATCAAATCCTGACTTTGAGATGTCATTATTTTAAAATATCTTTCTCAGGTAGGGTCATTCAGCTTGATAGAGCAGGACAGTATCTATCTGAAAATTCCCCTCCAGGGGTATTGTGCTAAGCAGATGTATTTATGTTTTGTTTCAACATGGGCATCCTGAGATCTCTTGAAAATCTCATATCAGAAGACTTTTTCATTCCCCAGGGTGCATTTTGGCATGGAAAATTGTGTTGGCTGTGTAAGGAGAGATGCTGTGAATAAAGTATTTGATATAATTTCCTTTAATTTAAATTAAATAGGTAATGAATAGTGTAGACAATAGTACAATGCATTTGGACTTTTTATAATTAATTTAGAAATCTTATACCTGCTGGGATGCAGATGAAATAGTTATAAGGATCTGAATCTCTTGATAAACTGCTTTCACATTTTTGAGTAGCCTGAAACATTCTCTGTAAGCCGGTCTATTTTATTCTTTCTCCTCTTTTTTCCCTTTCTTCTTCAGGTTCAAACATAGTAAAGATCAATATTTACCAGCCTTTTTGTTTTAAAGTTAAGACTCTTGGGTTTCACAGCTGGGAAGAGATCATGTTTAAAAAAAAAAAATTCTTTGTAAGTTTCCATCTAGTTAGATTAATGTCAATTCATTCTTATAACGTAAAAATTAAAAGTTTCCCCCTCATCATATTTCTTAACTGTTTTTAAAAATTATACCTGATTCCATGGGCTTCCCTGGTGGCGCAGTGGTTGAGAGTCCGCCTGCCAATGCAGGGGACACGGGTTCGTGCCCCGGTCCGGGAAGATCCCACATGCCGCGGA
Organism: Physeter macrocephalus; assembly: GCF_002837175.3. NCBI lineage: Eukaryota > Metazoa > Chordata > Mammalia > Artiodactyla > Physeteridae > Physeter > Physeter macrocephalus. The sequence goes on along the minus strand of NC_041226.1, from coordinate 11,338,761 downwards.
GCAGCTGGGCCCGTGAGCCATGGCCACCAAGCCTGCGCGACCGGAGCCTGTGCTCCGCAACGGGAGAGGCCGCAACAGGGAGAGGCCCGCGTACCGCAAAAAAAAAAAAAGAAAAAAAAATTATACCTGATTCCAAATTATCTCAGATATATTCTCTACTTCATAACTATCTGCCAGTAGAAAGTCATTTGTCCACAAGATTTCTAAAATTGAGCTTTTAGTAAAGAGCATGCAAACAGCTTAAACAGAATATTTCACAAAAAGCAAAGCTGAGTACTAACTAAACCATTTAATACAACCATTTAAACACCTGCCCTGATTATAAAAAATTGAAGATCTTAAAATAGATTTCGTACAAAGCCTAGATCTTTTCATATTAAGGAAAACAACATTCTATCCAGGTTTATTATTCTAATAGGTTTTAGGTTTTTCATTCCAAATTGGATTCAGATCAAACTCCTAAATAAATGAAACATCTTTTTTCTTTTCTATGAGCTGTTCTGACTCTGAAGGCCTTGGTTTCCTTGGGTTGGAGTTGTTTCAACATCTTGAAATGAAACGACTAACTAGAGTGGTTTTGTTTTTGGCTAGGAGTCTTTCTTTTTCTCTGGCTGGAGTTCTGTCTTCTTCAGGTGCAGCCAGTGCTACCTGTTCCCATTTCCAAATTTTGATGTGGAAAATACCATTGGTTGGGCAACAGCAAAAAAAGTGAATGAAGGGCTTCCCTGGTGGCGCAGTGGTTGCGCGTCCGCCTGCCGATGCAGGGGAACCGGGTTCGCGCCCCGGTCTGGGAGGATCCCGCATGCCGCGGAGCGGCTGGGCTCGTGAGCCATGGCCGCTGAGCCTGCGCGTCCGGAGCCTGTGCTCCGCAACGGGAGAGGCCGCAGCAGAGGGATACCACAAAAAAAAAAAAAGTGAATGAAGTTTTTGACAATTGATTATTTAACTTTCTGCCTGATACCAAATAGGAGATGTACCAAGAAACCATAATCACCTCAGAACTTCATACCAATCAGGCCCTGTAATAAATATTTTCTTTATGTGTCTATCAACTCTATGTAGTTATCTTTTGTTCTAAGTTTATAAGTGTTTATTTATTTTAGAAAAAATAACATTTTTGAGAGCCCATATTTGCCAGGTCTAGAGGACATCATACACTTTGATATTATTTCTTGTTTATTATTTGCCCTCCCCACTGAACTGTAAGCTCCTTTAGGGAGGACCCACTTTCCTGCTCACTGTTGAATTCCTCCTGTAGGGCGTAGTGTCTGAATATGGTTAAACACTAAAGAAATAGTAATGGATTGAATGTGTGGGTGGGCCAAGTAGAGGAGGTCCCTGCATTCGAAAACAACACAGACAAAGGAGGACAGAGAACTGAACCAACAGAGGAATTCATAAAAAGTTACAGTGCACCAGTGATGGATCAGTTCCTATGTGTTCAGGAAGGAGGGATGTCAGGAAAAGATTCACAGAGGAGATGCTGTCTGAATATTACTTCATGACCGTGTTCAATTTGAGGTATTCAGGAGACAGGAAGGGGAGATTCCCAGTGGGTTTGATGCTCAAGGTAAAGTCTTTTAATGTTAGCTCCTTGCCTAATCTTCAATTCATATATATATATATATATATATATATATATATATATATATATTTAAAAAATATATATATAATATATATATGCACACACACACATATACACACGTGTATATATATATGTGTGTGTGTGTATATATGTATATATATATGTAAAATTTTCCAAATATACTGTTGGGGACCCTATGAACACTAAATAAATAATACACAATTTGTACACTGATTAGATTTAGCTTAAAGAACACCTGATGCACAATTATGTAGAATGATTTAAAACTGTTCAGTTGAGACAGTGTAATGCAATCTTTTAAAAAAGTTCTTCAAAATATAGTTGTCCATTTAAGAAAGACTATGGCCATTGGTGACCATCTCATTCCTACACACAGGAGGCACCGTTACTTCCAACAATTTATTTTATATGGGTAATGTCAAATATTAGTAGAGAGGATTTGGGGAGTATTATCCCTATTTTTAAAGAACTTACTATATAATACGCACTTTTCCATACTAAACATAAAAGGACACAAAATAAACAAAGAAAAAGCATTTGAAATAAGTCTACCAATGGCTTCACAATGTTAAAGTCAATAAATAGTGAAGAGTAGAGGAAGCTCAGATACTTTGAGTCCAACCTTGACTAATTACTCAGTACAAAAAGTAAAACTGCTTTGTGCATGCTGACCGATACAGAAAGCACTGTGGACTAGTGGAGCCTCAGGAGCTTTCTCAACAAGAGGAGGGTTTGGGGAGATACAAGTGGGCAATGTCTGAGTGAGGAGGTGGAAACTGGGTTGCCAGTATTGAAGAAGGGCTAGAATGCAACTGTGGCCAAAAGAAGTAATCTAGGGCAATGAGGGAGAAGTATTTGGAGACAAGGAAAGGAATCTGTACATTATCTTTAGTGCAAAGGGAATTATAAATATTTAGTAAATATCTCTTTTTTTCCAAGAAAAGACTGTTGCAATGGTAAAAATGCTATAGTTCTGCAGGTAAACTTTCAGAGTTATAAATCCATTTATCTAATCAAATCCTGACTTTGAGATGTCATTATTTTAAAATATCTTTCTCAGGTAGGGTCATTCAGCTTGATAGAGCAGGACAGTATCTATCTGAAAATTCCCCTCCAGGGGTATTGTGCTAAGCAGATGTATTTATGTTTTGTTTCAACATGGGCATCCTGAGATCTCTTTATGTGAGAGCCTTGAAAGTTGCCCTCCTCTGATTATTATTATGAATCCAGGATGTATGGGAACTAAGAGTCCTGTTCCAGTGACCTGTAGAATATATGCTACGTTTGTCTTCTCTGCTGAGATAGTCATCAATCATGTGTGCTCTAAAAGCATACTAATCTTTCCTTTAGAAAAGGTTAAAGGGTGTCAAGAGCATACCTCTGTGCTCCAGCTTATTAAGGAGAAGGAAAAGTCCCTAGAGATGATGAAAAGAAAGTAATTCAGGAAGCATGCTGAAAATGAAAATATATTCTAAAGATGTAAGAGTGAGTACTGGAAAAATCAATGCCAGTGTTAAGCAGTACATGAGTGAATGAATGTGACACTGGGGTAAAAGGCAAGGAGAAACATTATCACCAGTACAACGTGACATAAAAGTCTGCTTGAAGAGGAAACAGTGTGCTTTTTTTTTTCTGGGAATAAGAAGGATTTCTAAGTGCTATTAGTGAATGAGCAGCATCCTGCTATAACCTCAGGAGGAAGTGACCCTCCCCTGCCCCTCCAAAACATATATACACAGTGATGGATGATGGTGGATAAATCCATACCGAGAAATATGTAAGCCATAAGAATGAAAGGGACCCTGACAAAACCCAGTGGCCCTCCTATTTTCATCTACCCGATGCGTTTGCTTTCTCTGTACCCACTTGCGAATGCATATTTCTGCAAAAATGAACTTAGGGTGGACTTCCCTGGTGGCGCAGTGGTTAAGAATCCACCTGCCATTGTCGGGGACACAGGTTCGAGCCCTGGTCCGGGGAGATCCCACATGCTGCAGCGCCACACAAGTGCTCAATAAATGGTAGCTATTATTTTATCCCCCCCAGTAAAGAGCTAAGATGTTTCTAGATAGAGTTGTGTGTCTTTCTCTTTTAAATAGGAAATCAAAGTTTTATTAGAGGGACTTCCCTGGTGGTGCAGTGGTTAAGTATCCGCCTGCCAATGCAGGGGGCATGGGTTCGAGCCCTGGCCCGGGAAGATCCCACATGCCTCGGAGCAACTAAGCCCATGTGCCACAACTACCGAGCCTGCGCTCTAGAGCCCATGAGCCACAACTACTGAGCCCGTGTGCCACAACTACTGAAGCCTGCCCACCTAGAGCCTGTGCTCCGCAGCAAGAGAAGCCACCACAATGAGAAGCCCGTGCACCGAAACAAAGAGTAGCCCCCGCTCGCCGCGATGAAGAGTAGAGAAAGCCTGCGCGCAGCAACGAAGACCCAACGCAGACAAAAATTAATTAATTAAATAAATTAATTAATTTAAAAAAATGGACTTAGGGTATATTTCTAGTGATTTGGAGGATATGAATAGGAAGCTGGTGAACTTAGAGCCATAGAGCATGTTATTTCTTCTTCTAAAGTCATGACTTTGTAAAGAAGATAGGAAGTTATAGGAAGTAACTGGATGGTAGGATATAAGTGGGAAAATAAACGAATTTGGTCCTCTGGTGTGTGGTTTATGATAACAAAATGATAAAGAGCAGATAGCATTCCATGAAGACTGAGAAGAAAATATTGTTCAGGAAAGGAGCTGACTGAATCTCTTGAGAACAAGGGCCATATTTTATTCATGTCGCATCTTTAGCATCTAGTACAGTGCTCTACAAATAGCAGGAGCTTAATATTGAGGCTTTAATTTAAGAGGTAGAAAGAAGAAAGTGTTAGGCAAAAGAAACCACAAATCACAATTCTATAAGTGATAATAGGTTAGAACAAAAACAAAAAATAACAAGACAAGCTAAAGTGCAAGAAGTGTCCAGTCACTCTCATGAGAAAAATGGCAGGGAAACTGGTCAAGAGTAATGACTTATGGCTGAACTTGTTTACATGTAAGTGCAGAACAATGAGCAATTCAAGCAAAATGAGCTTGAAATGTTAATACAGGGCAGCAGAGATTATCTCATAGCTATCACTGTGTTTCAGTGAACCGAAATATTAGAAGACTACACACTGTTCCAAGAAAATACATTTGATACAGACTAGGGGTATAGCAGGGCAAATCAAGAACACAATTAAATCAATAGTGTGTCTGTACAGAGGATATCAAGATATGGAGATGTCTAAGACTTAATATCTGATATCAAAGAGTTCACAATCACAAGTGGAGATGGATATGTAAATATTTAACTAAAGTAAGAAGTGATAAGAACTGTAATGATATGCCTGAAGGGCTCTGTATTCATTTCCTGGAGCTGCTGTAACAAAGTACCACACACTGGGTGGCTTAAACAACAGAAATTTATTGTCTCACAGTCCTGGAGGCTGGAAGTCTGAGATCAAGGTGTGTGGACAAGTTGGTTCTTTCTGGGGTCCGTGAGGGAGAATCTGTTCCATGCCTCTCTCCTAGAGTCTGGTGGTTTGTTGGCAATCTTTGTCATTCCTTGGCTTATACAAGCATCACTCTGATCTCTGCCTTCATTTTCACATACATTCTTCCTGTTGAATGTGTCTGTGTCCAAATTTCACCATTTTATAAGGTTACCACTTATATTGGATTAGGGCCCTTTCTAATGTCCTCAGCCTTACTTAATGATTTACAAAGAACCTATTGCCAAGTAAGGCCCCATTCATGGGTTAAGACTTCAGTATTCTTTTCGGGTGATAAAATTCAACCTATAATAGGCCATGAGAACATTGGAGTCCTTGTGGCATATAGAACAGATGTCCAACTTGGTGGAGGATAGTAAAAATAGATTTTGAAAATTGTTTTAAAATACAAAATTGGCACAAAGGTGAGAAATAAAATGATTGGACAGAAGGAGGTCTGCCTATTCAGTGAAAAAATTGAATTTTTAAAATACAACTTAATTTATTAAATTGGACTAACCATTTACTGGCCATGATTATGGGCCAGGTGCCAGAGATACAAAATTGATAAGATAGTCACCATCTCCAGAATATCTAATAAATTCTTCTTATTTTGGGGAGAGGGGGTGCTCAGTACATAGAATAGTGCAACTGTGACTGGAATTTATTCCTGTTACCTGGAAATAAGGAAAGAACTTCTGATTAGATGGGAAATTAGTGAATACTTAGAAGACGGTGACCACATTATTGAGAGATTTTTTAATGAGAGAAGGAATGTTAGGTGTAATCAGACACAGCCTCACACTTTAAGGAAGCAGATGTTATAAAGTTCAAGGAGAAAATAATTATAGTACTGTGAACAGAGAGAACCATAGGATGTTAGATGTCTCTGTGCTGACAGCATCATCCCATTATGCCCCGGGCTTGGTGAGGTGCCCAACAGGTTGTCTGTCTCCCTCACAACCCTGGGATTGGCTTTCACATCCAGCACCTGGAACATTGTAGAGCCTGAATCCATCCTCCTGAATAATTATAATTGTGGATCTGTTATAAAAATAGGATAGAACACAAACACACACACACACAGACATAAATACAAAATTCCATTCTGACATAAGATTTTGGGAGTTAAAATCAGTTTTTGACATACAAAAACTTTAAAAAGTGGAGATTTAGTTAGTTTTCAGGTTTGCATTATTAGAAGCAGTGCTGATGTGAATACATTTTTACATATGGGCTTTGATATTTGTCGGCCTGTTTCTGTAGGACCTGTATTACCTTTTTACTGCATCCAGTCTTACTCACTTTAAATCTCTCTTCCATGCTGCAGCCAGAGTGGGCCACAAGACACCAGTGTCTCCCCACTGCCTGCAGACTAAGTGTTTACAATACTTTTCATAACTCATTCTACCCTCTAGCCTCATCTCTAGTCAGAGCGAACAGCGTGCAGAAATCGATCTTACAACTCTGCCTGTGCTCATGCTGGTCCCTTTCTGTCTTTACTGATTCACTCTTACTCCACTTGCAAGATTCCAGAAACTTCCCTGAATTTCCAGACTGGGTGAAGTGCCAACTCTGACTCCACAGCATCTTGTGTATAACTCTAGCTCAGCAAAGGCATCAAAATGATCTCTGGATGGTCCTTCTGTGTCCCTGGCAGAATTCAAACTCCTTGAGGACAAGGGCATGAGTTTTCACCCTTGTAACCACACAATACTGAGCATCATGTATAATGTCAGCTTAATATATTTTGGATTTTAATATCCATAACCATGGAAATAAGCTCACTATCTGTGCTGATGGGTCATCACACTCACTGCCAACGATTAGTTTGTTGGTGAGAATTGACAGTTTGGGACAAGGAACATGTGATAGGAATTTAGGCCTTTCAGAACATTCTGTGAATGAAATCGTCTAGGTGGAATCCACCAGAACATTGTGGCCCGGTGTAAATGTTCAATAAACCTTTGTTGAAATTGAATGAAATCAATCATTTATTTATCCATTCATTCAAAAATCTTTTATTCAAAAATTGCAGTGTCCCAGTACTAGTGCTGGAGAAATCAAAAGATATAAGTCAGGGCAGATATGTAAGCAAAGCATAACTATGTAATATGATGAGTGTTATAATAATTCTCTGCCTAGTGTGCTGTACGGGTACACAGGAGGGAGAAGCTAACTCTGTCAGAAGGCGTAAGTGCAGATGTATGGGTTGTCTGCCTGTTTTCTTTACATGCATTTTCTGCCCTTTTCTTCCCTGCACTATAACTCAGGGAGCAATAGTTCCCAGGCTCCTTTGTCTCCTGGCTTCCAAAGAGGCCAGTGGAAAGACAAGATGGAAAACTGAAGGGCCAGATGAGGAGATAAATCATGGTCTTTCTCCATCATCTGTCTGCTTGGAGTAGCATTTGCAGCAGTCACTGCTGGGTCTCCTGCATGGCTGTCAGTCCTGCTGGGTTAGCCCACTGTTCCAGCTTCCTCCAGGTGGCCTGCTCCTTGGCCCTGGAAACACTGACTTCTTCCTGTAAGGTTCTTGCCTCTTCTAGTCTCTTGGCTGCCACCCCTCCCCTCCCCTCCCCCCCAACCCCCCATAGGCTCCTTGGCTTTTCCATTACCTGTGAAATCCATACCCAACAATAAAGTCATTGAAACACCTCAGGTGCTGTTTCCCAACTCAACCTTGGCTGATTCAGAAGCTTCTCAAAGAAGGGCATATTTAAAAGCTAGTGGAATGGTTCTGTTTCTAGAGATTTCATTCCCTTTCATACTTAGTATTCTATTATTGTCTTTTTTGGTGGCTGTGAAGAAAAATTTTAATTTTAATTTAATTTTAAAATTAATTAATTTTAAATTTTTAATTCAATTTTAATTTTAAAATTAATTAATTTTAAATTTTAAATTTTTCTTTAATTTTCTTCACAGACTCAGATTTCTCACCTAAAAAAATCAGAAAAATGTAATGTATTTGGCCATGTTGGAATTCATTTATTCATTCATCTAACAAATTTTGTTGACACTCTACTCCGTGGAGGTGCCATACCAGCCCTGAGGACAATAATCACGATCAGGACAGACGTGAGCCCTGCTCCAGAGCGTCACAGACCAGGGGGATGAAAGATATCTGCAACACAGTCACTTAGAAGATGCTAATTTCTACAGCAGTGCCTAAATAGTTATATTTCCTTCAAAGCATCCATTACATTTTCCAAATCAGTAAATGACCATGTAATCGTTTAAGGATCACAAAGCATGTGGAAAGCTCTCATTAAAACTAGATGGAGACCACGGATGTTTTTAGTCCAAAGAGCTTTATAAATGAAAGTAAAAGAGGTGTAAAATTTATACAGTTTTGAATAACCCAAAAGTGATTTGCTGGAACCTTCTTAATCAACAGACATGTAATTAGTGAATAAATGTGCCATCTTTGTGACTCACTCCCCAAGTGAAATATGTTTGGCAAGAATTTCTCTTCAGAAATTGCTTTTGTTCAGGAAATGCTTGTCATTTCTTTATATGCTAGGATAGGGTCTCTTACATTTAACAATGAATGGTTATCTCAGAGGGATGAAGGATGAACTTAATCAATCCTTTATTCTGTAGGTGGGAGCATATCAAATTCATTGCATTTTGAACAGAAGAAATCTTATATTTACATACTTTCAGAATATAAATTTTAAGATCCTCCAGAAACACATTTCAGTGTCAGGAAGTTTTTTCATTTTATCTAAACCTTCCAGGCTGTTCTTAGCAAAGATAAATGACAATTGGCTACAATTCTTTGCATAATAGACCAAGATTATAACTCTGTATTTATTCACTCTTTCATTCAACAAGTTTTTATTGAGCATCTATTACTAAGAGCCAGACCCTGGGAAAAAATGTTTAGCAAAACCAGATGTGCCTCAGCCCTTTAAAATTACTTTCATAGCCAAAGAGTCTTTGCTTTTTTTCCCTTAGATCAATTTTTCCAACCCTTAATTTCTATTCCTACCAGTTTACATGCTGCATGGGATGGGGCAAGCCAGTAACACTATGTAAAATAAGTTTGCTGAATCTGTACAATGCAGATGATTATAATACTTACCACACAGAGTTGTTTTGAGGCTTGAATGGGCTAATAGATGTTCAACAAACATTAGGTCTTAACCATAGCCATTGTCATCTCAGTGGAGTCTCTCCAGTTGCACTCTGCAATCAATACAGCCAATGCAGGACGTGTGACTATTTAAATTTAAAGTAATTAAAATTAAATAAAGTTAGAAATTCAGCTCCTCAGTTGCTCTAGCGACATTTCAAATGCTCAATAGGGACGTGCGGCCAGTGCCAACCATACTGGAAAGGGTAGCAAATATAGAACACTTCCATCATTGCAGAAAGTTCTATTGGATGATACCTCAAAGGAGAGAGAGAGAGAGAGAAAATAAAGGACATTGTCCCCAAAGATATCAACTGGTGCACAGAATCAGTAAAACCGGGCCAGCCTTATTTCTGGTGGGTTTGCTGCAAGTACCACCTGTACAGAGAGTCATTTATCTGTTGTGTCCCTTCTGAGGAGCTCAATAACACAGTGTTTAAGAGAACACAAGCTCTGGAGCTAGGTTTCCAGGGTTTAAATCCTGGACCTACTACTCACTAGCTGTGAGATTTGGGACAAGTTTATAACCTCTCTGCCCCTGCACTTCCTCCCATGTAAAGTGGGGACAGTACAGTCCCTACCTCATTAGTAAATCCATATAAAACACTGAGAATCGTGTCTCACCATACAAAACCCCCAATAAACAATATGACTAGGAACTCTCACAGGCATGTGTAGTCTGTACAAACAATTTCCACAAACTCTGAGTGTAGCCAGCTTTGCCAGTTTGGGAGCTATTTTGAAATTGGTTCCTCCACTTACTTAACTTTTCTGTGTCTCAGTTCATTTATTTTTAAAATGAAAATAATATTATACTTCCCAAGGATGTGTTGAGTATTAAGTGAGATGATATATGTAAAAGCAAAGGCACATTGTAGGCGTTTAATAATGCTATTTCCTTCATCCCTTTTTAAAAAAATTAGAACCACTGAATAGTACAGGACATTCTGATTGCCCTCTAGAGTTATCTAACCTTGCATAGGAACATTGAGCAGAGAGCCGTATAAGCTAACACACAGATTTTGTGAAGCAGATAATCCATTTTCCTTCCCCACATTCTCATTCCCACTTTCTGTGCTCTTAGGGCAACTCAGATTATAGTACATTTTCAATTACCTCACCAATAGAAGGGATAAATGGTGAAAATAATCTATAATATGACAGATAAACCCAAACCATGGATGGATGCAAAAATTATTAATATTCATTTATTTTAAATTGTTTGCTGATTCAACCCATGTTTATCAAAAATCTTCAGGCAAGGAATTGTGTTGGTTGCTACTTGTTCCAGAATAATTTTGGCAGCAGGTTTACCCTAGCAATTGTTTAGTTTGGGCTTAAATTTGAATTGATTTACATTCCCTAAACACAGAGTGACTGATGTTAGAAGATGAGGTAGCCTAGGGTAGAGTGGTAACAGGAGGGAGTCAGGCTGAGGTTAGAAATTCACTCCATCATATGGCCCAGCAATCCCACTACTGGGCATATACCCAGAGAAAACCATAATTCAGAAAGACACACGCACCCCCGTGTTCATTGCAGCACTGTTTACAACAGCCAGGTCATGGAAGTAACCTAAATGCCCATCGACAGACGAATGGATAAAGACGATGTGGTACATGTATACAATGGAATATTACTCTGCCATAAAACGGAACGAAATTGGGTCATTTGTAGAGACGTGGATGGATCTAGAGACTGTCATACAGAGTGAAGTAAGTCAGAAAGAGAAAAACAAATATCGTATATTAACGCATGTGTGTGGAATCTATAAACACGGTACAGATGAACCGGTTTGCAAGGCAGAAATAGAGACACAGATGTAGAGAACAAACGTATGGACACCAAGGGGGGAAAGTGGGGAGGAGGTGGTGGTGGTGGTAGTGGGATGAATTGGGAGATTGGGATTGACATGTATACACTAATATGTATAAAATAGATAATAATAACCTGCTGTAAAAAAAAAAAAACATAAATAAAATTTTTAAAAAATTCACTCCATCAATAGTCTGTATGTAATTTCATCTGTAGAATGATGACTTCCCAGGAAGGAAAGTAAGTTTCTTATTAATCTATATATTTTAGCTCTTCATGAGCAGTCCTTTCGGCCTCAGAGAACCTGAAGGATGTGTCCATGTGACTAAAACATAAATAAAATTTTTAAAAAATTCACTGCATCAATAGTCTGTATGTAATTTCATCTGTAGAATGATGACTTCCCAGGAAGGAAAGTAAGTTTCTTATTAATCTATATATTTTAGCTCTTCATGAGCAGTCCTTTCGGCCTCAGAGAACCTGAAGGATGTGTCCATGTGACTGAGCGCTGCCCTTTTTGGTAGGCTGCAGTGATGACCTTTGGTCAGGTGCCTCCACTGGGCCATGGAGAGAGTACTGAGCACAGGGAGACAGACAGGTACACGGTGTGAGTGTACAGGGAGCATCAGGTGCTAAAATGACATATGCAGACTTGGCCAGATCACCCCCTTCTTCACATGATTCTCTTCTGAAATGGAGGCTGACATGACCAGCTAACTCTACAAAGAGAACACCAACCAATAAGCAGCAGTGCATCTCCTCTACGATTTCTTTAAATTGGCCCTGGTAATTTAAGATGGAAATATCTCTCTGCTGGATTTAAATTTAGGTCTCATTTGCTGGTGCCCCAAGCAGATTTTGGAAATGAACGGCAACAAAACCATAGCAAATTCGTAAAATACGTTTTGGTCTCAACAGGAAAGCATTTGAAATCTGTGAAGTGTGGCTTCAGATGTCAGAGCGCTTTAGGGGCTGGAATGACCAAGTCCCAATTCTCTCCTTAGTAAACCTGGGCAGCATTTGAAAGTATCTACTCAGGAGCATTCCTTTCTCATTAAATGTCCTAGCAATTAAGAGGAGTGTGTTCTTGGTGGACAAAGCAAGAGGGGAAGTGATAAAATGTGGAGTTTGAGGGGAAAACATTGAGCACTTGTGCACCTGTGGTTGGGGAGAGACGTAGTTAACACTTTAGCATAATTATTGACAAAGTTAGGGATGAATGGATGAATACACTTTGATGTGCTCTTTACATTCAGCTGAGAGTTCAGTGTAGAACGCCTGTAATTAGGATATTTGGAAACGTGGTTTTGAACATTTTTCTCTTTCACTTGTAAAGTGTGTGGGGAAGAACGATTAAGGATGCCGGCAGCCCCACAAAGTGGACAGAAGACTAAGGGAATATTCTTTTTTTTTTCTCTCATGCCCCCTAATCAAAATGCTGCTTCTGTTTTCCTCTCTAAAATCATCAGTGTATCAGGAAACACACATTTCCAAGATCTATCCTGAATCCAAACAGGATAAAATAAAATGAGATTTTTTTCCCTCCTGTTCAAAAATCCTTTTTATTGCACAGTGAAGAAATAAATGTCTACCAAAGGAAAATGAAGAGGGACTAAGAGGAGAATCTCATTGCCCACTTCAATCACTCCCACACCAAATGCCTGGCTAAAGGATGGGTAGGCAGAGCAGCAGCGTTTGGGGAAAAATTTTAAATAAAAAACAAGGCAAAAAAATTGTTCCAGCAAGAGTTCTGTAGAAAAATGGAAGACAGCTGTTGCATTTTTCTCCAGCCTGCTATCTCTTTCAACCAGATCCAAAGACAATCCAGCTCTTGGCTTAATTAATCACTTGCTGTTTTTGATGGTGCAGGAAAATGGGGCTCACTTGCCTACTGCTCTCTTAGCCAAGGAGCAAAGTTCCCAAAAAGGAGTGGAATGCATATCAGTGGAGGAAAAGAACCAGTTGCCAAGGAACCAGAATGTGAATTCTTTCTTAGTGTTCCTCCTCACTAGCTTTCACTTTCATTTTAAGGCAGGTTTGCACAGAGCCCCATTCTCAATCCATTCTAACCTCTAAGCACCGATGTTCAAACTCAGATTAAAGAAATTATTTTGAGTTGTGTCCTAATCTCTCCTTAAAATTTTCAAGCCTTCATTCAAATAGTTTATGAGATTCTCTTCCCTCCATGAGGCCTTCCTGGATTAATTAAAACATCCACATTATCTGAGATCCTCAGGGCCAGGGTAAAGGTTATCTGAGGAAGAATTCTGGGACCACATCTAGGCCAATCCCGAGCAGCTGAGACCAGAAGGATGAGAGCCAGTCAAAGAGGCAAGGAAGCCAGAGGTCATTTTGAAAATCAGCAGTCAGACTAGACTGCAATTTCAAGGCTGGGACTGAGAACTTGAAATGGCGTGGTTAAATCAGGAACTTAAGTTTAATGCTGTTTAAGAGGACCAGGTCAGAACATTGAACTTGAAAGAGGTGAACTCCCCAGGGTCCACACTTGCTGGTTGCTGGCCTCAACTTGTGGAATCAGAGAGTTGGAGCCTTGTAGGGTCCTTGAATGGCTCAGCTTACACACAGTACTAATTAATGCATTCTCTGTTTTCTTATATAACCCTGATAAAAAAACCAAGACCTTCTGTTTTCTTAAGGAGGCCAAGTTGGAGAGGTTCAATTAGTGTCCAAATAGAAATAAAAAGAAATCGATTTTTACCTGCATTTTTGAAAGAATTTTCAAGGGGATCCAATTCCACGTTGGCCCCTTCTTTTCCTTTCTGCCACCCCCAGCCTTTCCCATAACAAACTCCAAACCTTCCCTCGCCGCTCAGCTTAAGCCGGTTGTCTTGCCTCTGCCCTACCCTGCCTGAGCCCTTTGTTATGTATATTGTGCAGCCTTGCACTTATTCTTACAGGTTTCTTCTCAATCTCCTGTTCAGCCCCTCTCCACCCATTCTTCAGATTCTGCATCAGAAAGATCAAGGACCTGGACCAGCCCAGCCTCATTAGCAGGCAGGAGGCTGGGACAGAAGGCAGCAGACAATGGCTCATTAGTAAGTCTTGGTTCTGTCTCAGGTTTTTCTCTTTTATATCCACCCACATCGATTTTCTAGTTTTTAATGAGCCCTGCTTTTCTGACCCCCGTAAAATAGTCTGATAGTCTGTCCCATCACTGTGACCTTTCCAAATTTAAATTTCTGGAGGATAAGGTCTAAAATATTAGGCACTTTTGAATTACTTATAGTGTGATGCAAATAAGCTATTAATAATCAGAATGGTGGTGAAGAAGAATAGATATGAAATGACTTAGAGAAAAGTTGAAATAAGAGGCTCAATCTCATTGGGTAGCTATCCAGGAGTCAGGGGTACTAGAGAGATTGAAGATACTGGCAAATCACTCAACTTCTTAATGATCTTTTCACAATATCACATTTGTATTGAGGACATGTGTAAGGTAGTATTGTATAGACACATCCTTCTGAAGAAGAGGGAACATTTAACGGGAGAATATTAATGATAGATACCATTTAGTGAACACTCAGTATATGCTAGGCTTTATTACCTATGCTTGATAGTTCTCATAATAACTTTAAAATGTAGCTATTTATCCCCAATTATCCCTATTTTACAGTTGTAGAAACTAAACCTCATTTTGAAGAATTTATCTAAGGTTGTGCAAAGAATAAAAGAACATTAAATTAAACCTGTGCTTCCTTCACCATTTAATATTGATGCACAAATACATCTACCCATACCCAGCATATATGTCTCATGTGACTACATGTACTAGACATAGGACACATCTAATATACAGAATCTGTAGCTGCACATTTATATATTTACCGATTTATATCTGGATCTCTATGTCAGACTGAAATAGAACTACTAGGGAATAGAAAGAGGTGGTGGGTTGGGATTGTTGTGACCAGAAGGATCAAATTTCATCTGGAACAAAACTTGGACTTAGAAAAAGTTTTCAGAAACACAGAATTGTCAGCCTTTTCATTTAACCTAACATGCTGTCACTGCAGTTACTCATTTTCTCATGTAGTGTGAATTCTATAACTAAATTTAAGGAAAGAGTTTTCCATTTAACTTAAAGATGTTAAATGGTAAAAAATGGGGCAGATGAACTTGATTTTTAGAGGGGGGAAGAGTAAGGAAATCAAAGCAGAGTGTGGAATCTGAGCACAGGGGGAGAGAAGAAAGGCTCATGCCTTCATTCACTCGTGTATCAGTTACAGCTGCCCCATAATACCCAACACATAGCAAGCTCTTGGGAAGGAGGATACGAAGTCTCCATCCTCAGGGAGCTCAGCCTCTGGTGAGTCAATAATGAATAGGCACTAATCATTAGAGAAATGCAAACCAAAAACCATAATGGGGTATCACCTTGCACCGGTCAGAATGGCCATCATCAAAAAATCTACAAACAGTAAATGCTGGAGAGGGTGTTGAGAAGAGGGAACCCTCCTGCACTCTTGGTGGAAATGTAAATTGATAACAGCCACTATGGAGGTTCCTTAAAAAACTAAAAATAGAACTACCATATGACCCAGCAATCCCACTACTGGGCATATACCCTGAGAAAACCATAATTCAAAAAGATACATGTACCACAGTGTTCATTGCAGCACTATTTACAATAGCCAGGACATGGAAGCAACCTAAGTGTCCACCAACAGATGAATGGATAAAGAAAATGTGGCACATATATACAATGGAATAGTGGCCATAAAAAGGAATGAAATTGAGTTACTTGTAATGAGGTGGATGGACCTAGAGTCTGTCATACACCGTGAAGTAAGTCAGAAAGAGAGAAACAAATACCGGGTGCTAACACACATATATGGAATCTAATAAAACAGTACTGATGAGCCTAGTGGCAGGGCAGGAATAAAGATGCAGACGTAGAGAACGGACTTGAGGACACAGAGAGGGAAGGGGAAGCTGGGATGAAGTGAGAGAGTGGCATGGACATATATACACTACCAAAGGTAAAATCGATAGCTAGTGGGAAGCTGCTGCATAGCACAGGGAGATCAGCTCGGTGCTTTGTGACCACCTAGAGGGATGGGTTAGGGAGGGTGGGAGGGAGGGGATGTGGGGATATAGGTATACGTACAGCTGATTCACTTTGTTGTATAGCAGAAACTAACACAACGTTGTAAAGCAATTATACGCCAAGAAAGATATAAAAAAAAAAGAAAAAAAAATAGGATGCAATTTGTGCTCAGTGATTTCAAGCCATGCGAATGCAACGGAGAGAACAACTCATTTTGTAGATAAAAGGACGGATTGGAAAGGAAGTCAGTTTTCTGCTGTCTCAAAGGATGGATGTGCATTTTAAGAATGGAGAGCAAAGAACAGGACAGTTCTGGCTCTGGCAGGAGATCCTGCATGAGCAGAGGCAGGGAGTTGCAGAAGAGCAGGCAGTGCATTGGGAAGAGCAAACTGGGGGTGTAGTTAGATAGTTGAGTTCTTGGGGTTGGAGGATAGGAATGAAGGGAAGGAAAGCATGGAGGAAATAGATCCATACATGTATTACTTTAGGTTCTCGAGAAAAACATAAAAGTGGTCTTTTCTTTGAATCAATATTGGAAAGCTGGCATGGCTGGAGAAGTACTTGTTTTCTTTAATAATTGGGCTTAATGCTCTCCCTTAGCTAATTGAGGAAAGAGCCTACTATCAGTTTCTTATGGCTGCACTAACAAATTCCTGAAACAGCAGAACTTTATTCTCTTGCAATATGGAGGCCAGAAGTCTAAAATGAGTCTTAGGGGGTCTAAAATCAAGGTAGTGGCAGGGCTGATTCCTTCTGGAGGCTCCAGGGAAGAATCCAGTTCCTGCTTCTTTCAGCTTCTGATGGTGCCAACATTCCTTGGCTTGTGGTGGCATCACTTCAGTTTCTGCTCTGCCATCACATTGCCTCCTCTTTTGTACTCAAATCTCCCTCTTGCTCTCTTGTAAATACACTTGTGATTACATTTAGTTGATCAAGATAATCCAGGATAATCTCCCCAACTCTAGATCCTTAATCTATTCACATTTGCAAAGTCCATTTTGACATATAAGCTAATAATCAGATTCCAAGGATCAGGACATGGATATCTTTGGCACAGTTATTTAGCCTACCATAAACATCATGGCCTCCAGGTTCTCTGGTCCTTCCCAGATGGATTGTTTGATTCCCCAGACACTTCTGAGATATGTTTGGACCCTTGGGCTGCAAATTTCTCTTACGGTGAACTCTGAGGCTATCTGAGGCACTCTTTGCCTTGAGGTCTGCATCCCTTCTGTGGAGGGGAGAATCTGGCTGAACACGACCTTTCGATGTTAGGGTTCGAAGTAAATAACATTGGTCAGGGAATGGCTGCTGATGCAGCTCTGACAGCTGAGAAATGCTAGCAATAAAAAATCAGCATATATAGAATAACGTGCTTGGTAGGACAGTTTGAAAATTCAGTTGGTTGCTGTTGGTACAGAACCAGATAACAAGAGTAGTGGACAGAAGTCTGGACATATTTCTGCAGACACCAAAGTGCCTCTTGCTGGTTTTGCCTTGGAGCCATCTTCTTTTGTTGTTTCTCTATACCCACATCCAATCTGGCATGTTAGCCTGCTGGTTCTGTCTCTATCTATCCCTGTGTCTATTCTTTCTTTTTTTTTTTCTGATCTTGCTTATATCTATGCTTAGCTCTGACTCCCCTCACCTGGCCCATGAAAACCTAAACTTCTCATCTCCAGCGCTCACCCCTCCCCAGGAACCACACCAGCCACATTTCTCTCTTTGCTTATGGCCTTGCTGGTCTCTTTTCTGGTTCAGTCGAAATGATGAATCCCTATCACTTTCTCCATGGACCCTTCTTTCTTACCTCTATTTCAATGCATAGTTGAGTTCCCTGTATTGCCTAGGTTTTCTTATCTCACAGTATTTCTCTTTCTTTTCGGCCACAGCAATTCATGGGTCACATTTTCTGGCTCTCCTGCCTTCCACGTCTCTCGATTTGGCATACCATCCTCTAAGCCCATCAGCACTGGCTAAAATACCACTTTCTCCCTAAATGAAATATAAGGCACTGAATACTTTCACTCTGCACCTCATAGGGTGACAATGAAGATGGAATGACATGACATAATAGTTTAGAATAATGTGAGAAGGCAGGAAGCACTCAGTAAACATTAGCAGCCATTGTTATTGTTATTGGCTTCGTTTTGCATTATAGATCAGTTCCTTCTTCAGTTTTTTCAACTTTGTCTAATTGTCCTTTTCTATAGCAAATCCATGTCAGGGTAGACTACTTTTGAATGTGATTCCTGCAATTCAGTCACCAATGTTTCCATTAGTGTCTGGCACAGGACAAAGCCCTTAGGGAGATTTATAGAATATTATTCAAATATGATAATCCTTTAATAAGAAAGATTCCAAAGAAGAAAGAAGCTATTGATGGCTCATGCAACCTTCATCACCTGCTTTAGTTGTCATCTTAAAGTCAAGGTCATCAACACACGGAGACTGGAGAAGGGACAATTTATTAGGAAGGTATCTACTGGTAGATGGGACTAAAAGTGTTCTGACTTGATTGGACTACTTGTCCTCTTAACCTATGCAAACTCTTAGAGGTCAAAGGATAGTTCATGTAAGCAACTTGAATTTCAAAAGTAGCTTCTATCTTCCTAATCTGATGTGTGAGGTTATCATCTTACCAGGTAAAAGAAGACCTGTTTAAGACTATGCCAGGTGAAATAGCTCTTCAGGGGTGAACTGAGCATTCTCTTGATCCAAATCTATCAATGTACAGTCCTTCTGCTTCATCTGGACTCACTCTGTAAGAATGCATTGTGTGCTCTTCCAAGGAAATATACATCAGTGTCCATAGGAGGGGGCCAGGCTTATTGGAAAAGAAGCCAGCCAAAAGGAAAAGAAGGATTCTGTCCCCCTTACCAATGCACGGCATGATGCACAAATGGAGAGCACCTTTAATGTGTGTCATTGAATAAATGAATGAGTGAATGAACAGATGAATCCAGGGACCATAGAGAAGATTTGACTCTCTCATTGAATGTGAGAACGTGATTCTTCCCTTTCTGTCCTTTACTGAGGCAGGTCAGATGGAGCACATCTCCTGAGTATCCTCTCTGTAGAAGTCTGCACCAGGACTTAAAGCTTCCTAAGAGTAGGGGTAGGGCTGGGAGTGTCATAGCTGCTCCATCTTCTCTCTTAGGCTCCACAGGGGCTAATTTACTATACATTAGCTCATTAAGCCTTTATTCTAATACAGTTACTTTCTAATGCAGTTACTATGCCTTTATTTTCTCCTTAATGTGCAAATTATGAAGACTGCTTAGAATGTGAAAATTGGCCTTTATTTCTCTTCCAAAAAGTTTCCATACACTCAACACCTCTTTGCAATGTTGTTTGGAACTACATTTGAGGCATTAAAAAGCAAAGAGACCTCGTATTCTTTCTCACTCCTTTTCTGCAACAAAATCCCTACTTATTGTTTTAAATGTAAAAAGACATTTCTGCATCATCCCCAAGAATGGTTTTTAGACACACAGGATGCAAAGTAGTAGCCCTTAGTGGATATTGCTGTGATTAGCCACCTGGCATCCACATAGCTTTCCTACTTGGAGAGACTCCCATGCAAGCTGGAGGGAGGCAGATATTCCCGTTCCCAGCTCCTTGGCTGCTATAAAGTGAACAAATGAATAAGCCTCGTCCATCCCATGTCCTCACCAGGGTATTGAATCCAGAGCCTGTAATGTAAATAGGTGGGAATGACTGGGATGTCTTGCTGTGCCAGTGGCCACGGTACCCTGGATTATGTTGCAAGGTTTCATGGTAGCAGCGTTCCGTATTCAGTATTGGTCATGGTGTCCATGACTGTGATGATGGTGGGCAGTGACCAGCAGCAATGACAGCAGCTTCCTGGCCAGACTTCTAATCAGGCATGATTGGGCTGTATTTCTGGCTGCCTGGACTTCCATGGTTTTTCATGACTTTTTCAAACCTGGTTCTATAGCCTTCTCATTGATACTAGAGGAAGATAGTCTTCCAAAAAGTGTTAGTGCAAATCAAATATGAAAATGTGGTACCCAGCTCCTACACACTTATAATTACAGATAAGCTTCTCTTGAAACAACTCTAATAAAGTATATGAAAATATAAGTTTACAGACCTGATAAATGGTGATTATTTCTTTTATCTTAAAGGTTTTCTATAAATTGTTAACTTCCCCTGTGAATTCTGAATAAAGTAAGCGATAGATAATAAATTAAGTACATATGGCTATGAAAATAGACCACAAGAGAACACATTCAGTTAAAAAGTATGTGGATTGCAATGGCTGTTTTAGGTTATATCAGAATCTGAGTTTGTAGGGAGGATGAGAAGATCTGAATTGTGGAGCCTTGAAGCTTTTCTGGAGCTCCTGCTCTCCCCAGACTGACTGCTCCTTAGGTCTTTCCTCTTATGCTTGCATTCTGGGTCTGAACCTCTCCAATTCAGCTGACAAGACCACTTTGCCCTTGGAAGGAAGCATTGAGTTTTCTAAGGATAAGTTGGAAGTGGTGATAGTGGTGTTTATGGCCAATTTTAGAAGCACCACGTTACGTGACTTGCCTTCATACCATGTGCATTTTGTTTCTCTTTGAAACATTTGTACTTATGTTATTTCACTGTAATCAAAGAACCAAAAATAACTTGTAAATAGGCTTAGCATTTTTACTCCAGGTGTGGATTTTTTGTTGTTTTTGTTTTTTTCTGTCTTCAGGCCATTGTGTAAGAATCCACCTGGTTGATTAGATTTTGCTATAATGTCAGGTGGTATGCATCCTGTACCTGCACCCACATAGCTGATAGCTTAATTTTTTAATTATCTCAGAGAGAGGCTTTTAAAAGGAAATCGATGGTGAAAATGAAGAAACATTATTATATTACCCCAATAACTGTTAACACTTCACTTTATTACATGGGAATTTGAAAGTAGAATGTACAAGAGTAGTAAATGAAAAGTATAGTCTCTATATGATTTATGGTTTTCTTAAACTTTACATGATCCCAGTTTGGGGGTGGGGGGAGTAAAGGGGAAGTTCACTAAGCTCAGATTACATTTCTCCAAGTCTACATGCCTAAGAAAAAGTCCTTGTTAAAAAAATGTGCGAAAAATGCATACACCTGACATAAATGGGCACATTTTTATATTTGAAGAAATTTACCTTGATAATTGTGCTCATATATCTTAATACTAATATCAACATTTTAAAAAATATGGAGTTGATTCTGATTTGAGAAGCTTTTTAAAGGCAGATTTGACATTCCTGGTGTCTTTCTTTTCTTATGATTCTGGGTGATGAACTGATTCTTCTCTGCAACCCAACCTTCTTCCATTAAACCCTTTCATGCCTTCCAAGCACCTTTCACAAAACTTTGCTTTGGGTAAGTTGAAGTCATTAGGTGAGCACATTCTTTAAGAATTCCTTCCCTGCTACCTATCAGCTCCCCCGTCCTCCAAATTCTGAGGAGCTAAGGGCTCTCTCCTGTTCTCCAGCATCTGCACTGCGAGTGCCATGCCCTCCACTCCCCCAGAGACCCCTCTAGCAACCACTCCTCTTTTTTTTCTTTAACCTCCCTCTTCTACTGACATCCCCCCTCCTGTGCCTCACACTCACTCTTAACATAGAAACGTCCAGTCAGTTATCTCCCAAGTGAGAGCAAAAGCACCCAAACTCGAAACGTCAACATTTTTTTTTCCCAGGCGATCCTGTTTTTGTATTTTTTATTTTTATTTTATTTATTTATTTATTTTTAACATCTTTATTGGAGTATAATTGCTTTACATTGTTGTGTTAGTTTCTGGTGTATAACAAAGTGAATCAGCTATATGTATACCTATATCCCCATATCTCCTCCCTCTCGCGTCTCCCTCTCGCGTCTCCCTCCCGCTATTGAGCCTGAAACACCCTCTCTGTCAGCTCTGTAAAGGACATGTCTCTTTTATTTCATTCTCACTCTATGATCTGACTTCCAGTCCTACCTACTCTGAAAAGACTCTGATGGGGTCCTGATTACCCTACATTTCACCAGAGCCCATAGACACGTCCCAGTTCATATCTCACTAGATCTCTCTGGCATTTGATCCAAGTGGCCGTGACCTCCATTTAAAACTCTCCTGCGTTGGCTCCTTTGGCATTTCTCTCTTGAGGTTTTTGTCCTTCCTCTCTCGCCTCTCTTTACCATTTTTATAGATTTACTATTGGTGGCCAAACGTATACATATATCCCCATATCTCCTCCCTCTCGCGTCTCCCTCTCGCGTCTCCCTCCCGCTATTGAGCCTGAAACACCCTCTCTGTCAGCTCTGTAAAGGACATGTCTCTTTTATTTCATTCTCACTCTATGATCTGACTTCCAGTCCTACCTACTCTGAAAAGACTCTGATGGGGTCCTGATTACCCTACATTTCACCAGAGCCCATAGACACGTCCCAGTTCATATCTCACTAGATCTCTCTGGCATTTGATCCAAGTGGCCGTGACCTCCATTTAAAACTCTCCTGCGTTGGCTCCTTTGGCATTTCTCTCTTGAGGTTTTTGTCCTTCCTCTCTCGCCTCTCTTTACCATTTTTATAGATTTACTATTGGTGGCCAAACTTTGGTGTTACTGAGGGTTATGTCTTTGAACCTGCACCCTCCTCATTGTAAGTATAGCCCACCAAAGCCCGTGGTTTCATCTCTGATAATCTAATGACCCCCTAATACATATTGTCTATTTAGATCTTTCTGCTGACCTCCAGACTCATATTTCCCCGTCACAGTGAGACAGGTCCAAGCTTTGTTGCATTTTGCTCCAGACCTGCTTTTGACTCCCCTAGTGACTCTAGAAAGAAACTGAGAAACAGCTTAAAATATCTTAGACATTTTCCTGTCACAGACTTTATCTTGATTCCACCATGTTTCTGTCTGTTACTAAGTTTTATATTCTGCCTTAGGTCACATTCTCTCTAATCCGCAGTCTCTTCTTTAGCGTTTAGCTTTAGTTTCAGGCCGTATTCCTTCCCCTCTTGCCCACTGTACCAGCCTCCTGAGAACTGGTTTCTGTCTCTTCTCTTAGTCCCTTTACTGCAGTACTCTATGCTGATGCTGCGGTGGTACCTTCTAAATCACAAAGCTGCCCCTGAGACTCCTTTGTTTGAAAGCAGTCACTGTTCCCCAGAGCTTTCAGGGTAAAGAGCCAATTCCTTAGTTTAAAACACAAGCCTTTATGTTCTGGACTCTTCTCATTTCTCTGTTTAATGTTTCCTGAAGTGTGTTTCTAGGAATACCGGGGGAAAGGGAGAGAAGAGTTCTGTTCCCTAGCAGTCTACCAAAGGTGTATATACCATACAGTGTTTCTCAAAGTTGTTTGATTAAGGAATCTTTTTTTTTTTTCCCAAGGATAATGTCAGAGTTCTGATAGTCCATGTAACATTTTGGAACATCTTCTTCCAACCTTATTTCCTGACACTTGCCCTTGCACACTGTACTCTAGCCAAATGGAGATCCTTGAGGGTCTCAGAAAATATGATGCTCTTCCTCACTTATGTGCCTTATCCAGGCCTTCCCTTGGCCTAGAGTATCTTTCCCTGAGTTCCTGATCTAAATAGCTCCTATTTTTCCAGGATGAGTGTCACTGCCTCTGAGCATTCTTCCTTGCTTTCCTTCCCCTTCTGTATCTGATTTTGAATTTCCTCCTCTGTGTGTCCATTAAATTCAGTCATAGTACATACACAATTTATTTACATCTGACTCTGTAGTAGTCAAAACTGTGTTCTACTTGACTTTGTGTCATGGGCATCTTGATATTGCCTAGCACAAATTAGATGTTCAATAACTGCTGAATTCACAAATGAGTTAATGGATCAGATTGGAGAAGATGAAAATCTGACCCAAGGGAACAAGGCACGGCATTCTTGTAGAAAGGTTTGTGATCAGGACAGTAGCTGAAACCAGCTGTGCACATCTCAGAGAGCTGCACCCTTCTGGAATGTAAGGAGAGGAATTAGAGAGGGTTTGGGATGTTCTGGAGAAAGAAGAGAGGGAACAAATGTCCTTCTGCAGGAGCTAGATTGATTCCTGGCTTTCCTGCTAATACATAACATAATTTAACAGAATTAGATTTTTACATGACATTTTTCCTGATGATAAAAACTGTGTATGTTCATTGTAGAAAATTTGGAGGTCATGGAAAAGCACGGGGAAGGAAATATAATCCCATTTCTCAAAAAGAATCTTTGTTAAGATTTAAGGTGAAGGTCTAGGTCTCAGACTCAACGAAATTAAATTGTAGTGTGATATTATTTTGAGATATGCTTTTCTTTATTTAATGACCTACTATAATCATTTCTCCAAGTCATTTTATATTCTTACACAATTCGATTTTTTAATAACTGCATGCATTCTATTGTATGCTTTCACTTTGTTTAATCATTAATTATTATTGAAAATTAGGCTGTTTAAAATTTTTTACTACTTTAAATAACATTGTGATGAATATTCTTATACATAAGAAATTCCTGTGTCAGAGTTTGTTTATTCTGATATTTTGATTTGTACCACCAACTTGTCCTCTAGAAAGATGATGTCAATTTGTCTTTAATCAACAAATATAAGAATGATAATTTTCACTTACTCTCATCAGTTGGATTCTAAGAAAAAATTCTGTGCTATTTGCGAGATGAAAAATGGTATCTCATTTAATTTCAATGGTTTTTGTTATTAATGATGTTGTAAACTTACTCAATTTGACCATTTCATTTATTTATTTATAAATTGTCCTTTGACCGTTTGTATTGGGATATATATTTTGATTTTACTGATGAAGATGTAAAGAGGTTTAACTTTTAAACTCTCTTTTGAAACACAGATTAGTGCTATTAAAATAGTTAATGATAGGGCTTCCCTTGTGGCGCAGTGGTTGAGAATCCGCCTGCCGATGCAGGGGATACGGGTTCATGCCCCGGTCCGGGAAGATCCCACATGCCGCGGAGTGGCTGGGCCCGTGGGCCATGGCCGCTGGG
>NC_041226.1:11275225-11313372 GCF_002837175.3 Physeter macrocephalus | reverse complement strand
GAGTGGCTGGGCCCGTGAGCCATGGCCGCTGAGCCTGCGCGTCCGGAGCCTGTGCTCCGCAATGGGAGAGGCCACGACAGTGAGAGGCCCGCGAACCGCAAAAAAAAAAAAAAAAAAAAATAGTTAATGATAACTATTACAGGTGTTCTGAATCTACAAAATTAGATGTCAATAAATTCTTAATAATAAATGGATAGCAGCCATTTAGGTCTTTGTAATTCTGAGGAATGAAATTGTAGAAAAATTCATGAACTGTTGATAATTTTGATCAAATTATCACTTCTCCCTTCTCAGAATATATTTTAAATCACACCATATGCAGTTATTCCTATTGTGTTTTTACCTACACTCTCTGTGTGTGCATTTTAGTGGAAGACCATAGGCTTTGGATTCAAAAAAGAGCCGGGTTAGAATTCTTGCTCCATTTCTATGAGTTTGTGAATTTGAAATTCAACCTCTTTGAGCTTGTTTGTTTCCTTTTCTGTAAGAGTGGCTGAACAATATCTTTGACATTGGGTTAGTGTTTAAAAATGAAGTAAGATAAGAGAGAGGAGCCTAGGTCAGTACTTAGAACATAGTGGATGTACTATAATGAATCCAACAATTGATACTATTTCCTGATTGTTTACTATATATCGTCTGGACCAAAAAAAATGATGCATAAGCTTTGTGAGGAGCAGATGAATGGCACAAGAGACTAGTCGAGTCACAGTGGAAAAATGCTGAAGACTCTGATCTCCAGGAGGCTGTGAGGTGACTGAGCCTCTGAGACTGAAAAAAACATACAGACCTTTCTACTCCAGAGCCTGTGCCCTTGCCATATCTCATATATTTTAAACCAGGCTTAGTGTATATTTTCTAGCTGGAGCTTTCTTCCCAATAATCTAATTTCTGTGAGCAACATCACTTTGGATCCTTCTCTGTTTCCAGTGGC
The DNA here is from genome assembly GCF_002837175.3 of Physeter macrocephalus. Taxonomy (NCBI): domain Eukaryota; kingdom Metazoa; phylum Chordata; class Mammalia; order Artiodactyla; family Physeteridae; genus Physeter; species Physeter macrocephalus. Next base: position 11,312,438 of record NC_041226.1, on the reverse strand, counting down.
CATGGCTCACGGGCCCAGCCGCTGCGCGGCATGTGGGATCTTCCCGGACCGGGGCACGAACCCGTGTCCCCTGCATCGGCAGGCGGACTCTCAACCCGCTGCGCGGCATGTGGGATCTTCCCGGACCGGGGCACGAACCCGCGTCCCCCGCATCGGCAGGCAGACCCTCAACCACCGCGCCACCAGGGAAGCCCCGCTTCTCTATTTCTGTCCTCTTAGTTAATTTATCATTCTTTTGGGCTTTTTGAAATGTCTGTTAGCATCTCCCCTTTTCTGTTGCCATTTCTGCTAGTCTAGGCCCTCCTCAGTTTTGATCTGGGTAAATGCAGCTGCCTATCGGTGGGTGGTTCTGGCTTTAGTCTCGCCCAACTGCAGCCCATCCATGAAGTGATTCTTCATCAACTACCGCATCAAATCCAAGTCCTCTTGTTCTTTCAAAGCCCTCTGTAATTCAGCCGCAATATGCACATGTTCGATGGTAGTTCCTCATACTAACCAACATGCCCTTTCTGTCCTGCAGAACACAAATCATGCTTGTGTTTGACCCCCGTGGTACTCTTTCTTCCACTCCCAGCAACCTGTCAAAATCCTAACCCCTTTTCAAGGCTTAGCTTGAGATCTCTCCTCCATGAGTCTTTCTCAGATTTCTCTCTCACATCTCTGAATTTCTGTTCCCAGATAATTGGTACAATGTTTAGGGTTAATGGTCTTCTGTGTGTTGGTTTCCCCTCTGCAGCCCTGCTGTGAAGACTCTGGAGGGAATGCTCATCTATGCACATCTATAGCTGTCCCAGTGTCTGGCCCAGATCTGGCTCAGCAGGCCCATGGTAACTTCTATCAATGGCTTGTGAATAGGATGTGGCTGCCACGGGGCAGCCACCGAAGTCCGGGCCCTCTGCCTCTGAGCTTTCACTTACACTCTTGCTGCTGGGAATGCTTTCTTCCTCTAGTACTTCCTGTACAGTCCTTGATGATCTGATGATCTTTCTTTCAAACCACAGCTCTCTTTCTCTTTTTCTTTCTCATGAAGATGTTTCCAGTGTATAATGATCTCTGCCCTTATGTCGCATGGCACAAATTGTTAACTATTTTTTTGACATAACCATATGCTGTTGATTATTGCTACATCAGTGCGTCTTGTTTGGTGAGCCATGAGCATTTCCTGCTTTGAGAATCCTGTGTCCTGTTCTCAGGCTGGAGTGGTTCCTTAGGTTTCCCCTTGCACTCTCAGGTCCTGGGGATTCCTCAGCCTTTCTCTTCTCTTTGCAGTCACCCCCACCCACTTTATGTCTTGGGTTCTCCTACTACTTGCTGAGGAGTCAGCCCCTGGTATCAGTGCAAACAAGCATACAGATCCTTTAAACTTTTAGGATCCAGCTAATAACTAAAGGAAATATGAAGTTGGGGGAGAATACAAAGGTATGCCACATGGATATAAGAAATAAGCTACAAAATACAAGATATAATTACTATACTTATAGCATCTTATTTATCATTTCTGGTATTTTTTGCTAGCTGGGGCCCAGAAATCCAGCTCATCTCTAGCATTTCTCTTATAATTGAATAATTTAGTTACTTCCACAATGGTTTACTATGTATCAGGCACTGGACTAGGAGCTAGGGATGAATAAGAAAACAACAAGAGTAAGAAACAATTCCTGCCATTAACCTATAAATATGCTCAAGTCCTTGTATTGGAAAAATACCAAATGCTCCTTAAACCCCCTCATTTCTTCAGAATCTCCAACCTAGGTCTTAAAGTCCTATTTTTCCATGAAGCTCTTTAGTCCTGAAAGTATAATTAGAGGGGGAACAATAGGCTCTAACTAGAATCCTATAGTTGCAACTTCAACATAACTAGAAAATGATGAGACTGGTACTTTAATAAGAATAGTAGAAGCTGTACATGGACATGAGATTTATCATTCTAAGCAATTCTCTTGGGGTGCAACACATTTATTTCACTGATGTTGCTGTTGCTAAAAACACTTTTAGCATCTTTTTATTGTTTCCAAACCAATGTGATCACCATTTAGGCAAATTATGCCCAACACATTTTAGCTGCACCTAATTTTGTACCCTAAATAGTAGACCCTAGTTTAATCATAAACATTATTCTTAAGACTCAACCTAGAATAACTTTTGGCTGTTTCCAAAACATATGCATACATACCTCCCAGAGGGTAAAGATTTGGCACTTTAGGGTAGATCTCCCCTCAAATGTGCTTCTGGTTCTAAAAACAGACCCTCAAATGGAATTTTCAGTAGGTTCTGAGCAAGGGCAGAATGATTAAAATTTGTGTAAATCTTCCCAAAGGGACCATTTTGATTGACAACCCCATGTTAGGATGGGTTACCTGGAAACAAGACTTCTGATAAACCTGATAAACTTCTGATAAAACTTTGATAAACCCTCAAAGTACTTGTTACATGGAAATAAGAATTTAGGATTCTGAAACACCACAAAAATTTTTCTATTCCACTAAGTCATATGTTCTGAATATCACTCTAATTGTACAAAAGACAAAAAAAAAAAGACCAAGACAACTTAGTAAGGAATGCTGCTCCATTAATACAATATAAACAGATAATCTCCCAGTAAGCTTCTCATTGATATATGTAGGCCTACTACCACAGATTGAATTATGCCATTTAATAAAATGGCCAAAAAAGGAGGGCATCCAGTTAGCGACTCCCAACGTAATTTACATTTCTTAAATAGACTGTAATTGTATTATAATTACAAAAATTATTTCCTAGTTTCCCTACTTAATTCAAATTGGCCCAGTTTCATTGTTTGAAGTATATTTTGATTAACATTGAATCTACACTAGCAGGTTTATGTGGAGAAAGGAGAAAGGAATCTATGCTAATCAATTCAGTCAGACTCAATGAATGCCTGAAGAGTAAGGGGCAGCTGAATTCCTGCCTTGGAGTTAGCATTTCAGTAGAATTCTTAGCCTTGACTGATGCTTGCTACTTCTCTGTCCAGACAGTAGCTGAATGAATAGATGAATAAATGAATGAGTGTACATTGTTTTACTAGTAGCAATTTATTCTCAAATAAGAAAGAGCACCATGAAAGGTCAGCCTGCATTTTTAGGCTGTATAGGTGGGATGCTCTGTTAGAACCTGACTGGCTAAATGAGCATAGAGGAGCCTTAGTCCCTAAATCTGATAAATCTGTCTGGATTCTGTCTGGATTGCAGGCCCTTTCACCACCTACAAATTCTTTTTCAAGTCCCTTTCCAGCTAGGTATCCTGTGCTTCCACATACCTGCATACACCTCTCTTGCAACATTTAGGCATCTGTGTGCCTGTTTATCTCCCTACTGGATTATAAAGTACTCAATGGAAGCAGCATCCAACTTCCATAATTAGGTAATAGGAATTTTAATATCCTCACTTTATAGATGAGAAGGAAGCACTAGAACTTGCTCAAAGTCTAATAGCTACTCAGAGATGGAGCCAGGATTTAAACTCAGGACAGCGTTAACTCTCCTTATCCCTGTCTTTGAAGGGCTCTGCCCTAACCATGTCTGTATCTCCATTGATGAGGGAGCACCTAACCCATAATGAACTGATAACAGATAGTTTTCAGCCCTCCAGGTAATTGAGTGGCCACTGTAATAGACTCATCCACATCAAGGAATGTAATTGACTGTAAACTAAACAGGAGTTCTTGTCTGACTAAAGCTATATCCCACACAGACAACCCAGCAATATCCTCTGTCCCTTGTTCTAACTCCTGATACATAGGGACTACTATGGACTGTCAGGAAGTACCCTTTCAACCTGTAATGGGATCCCTCTCTTCTTTTTCCCTAGAGTTGGAAATTTCAGTGGAGAGATCTCCTTTGGGAGAAGGGGGCAGGGGAAAATGCAACTATGTATCTGGCACCTGAGTTCCACTTGGCCTTTCAAATCATCCATTTACCTTTTTTAAAAGTCTCCTTTCCCCATTGGGATGATAACCAATCACCACCGTGCCAAGAATAATCCCTGGCACGTTGCGGGAGAGCACATGAATAGGGAATGTTCTCTGGTGTAGACTTTGCTGTCAGGGCTCCTGATCTGATAATGAGTGGAGAGGCTGGTGGGGCTGAGTCCAAGATGAATAAAAGCGCCAGAATCCTGAGGAACAAGTTGTTATACAGACTGTTGGTACCCTAAAGGATTCCCACATCTACCTGCTCTTACCAGAGTTACTGAGGACACTTGGACGGAATACGTCAAGGCTTGGGTGGACCCACCTGGGTAGAGCAGTCAACTGGGCTACTATGGTGTGAAAGTATTCCAAGATAAAGAGATAGCAGCCAATTGATTTCCCATTGGAACTAGATCCATTGGGCTGCAGATCACATTGGTGCGATGGTTTTTCAGCCAGTTTGCTACAAGACATGCTGAAATTCTTAGTTTAGTTTTTTATTTCATTATCGTTGCATTTTATGTTGCTTAGGCAGCAGAACTTCATGACAGTGTCCTGACTGGCTTTGTAAGGCTGATGGAAATCTTTGTCTTTGCCTATCTGTTGGTTTCTCCGGCACAGGCTGCCACATAACCCTGCACAACCCCAATCCTCTACAGAGGTATCATGCCACTCCGTTTGCACTGGCCCACATCTTGTCTGTCACAATGTCTAAATTCTTTGCCTACTCTCTGTGCGTGGAAGAGGATGAGGGCTGAACTGGGGTGAAGAATGCATTACAAAACCCAGAAATTATCAAGTAGTACTTCCTGAATGAGAATTTCCAAGACTTTTTAACATTTCTAGACTTTTAAGTTGAAGGTAACTCCCTGATGTATAAAAGCATATCCTGACGCTAACTTATAAATATTTTGTACATTATGGTACAAAATAGGGCCCTAGCAAAGATCACTCCCTGGAGAAAGAAAATACATATTTAGATCGAAGACATCAATGGAAACAAAAAAATTCAACAAAGACATTGTATCAGTTTCCAATGGCTGCTATAACAAATTGTCACAAATTTAGTGACTTAAAACAACAGAAATTTATTATTTTATAGTTCTGAAGATTAGAATTCTTAAATAGGACTTATGGGTCCTATTTCAAGTTATTGCTAGAGCTACATTCCTTCTGAAGGCTCTATGAGACAATCCATTCCTTGCCTTTCCTAGCTACAAGAGGCAGACCACATTCCTCGGCTCATGGCTACATCCCTTTGACCTGTACTTCTATCATCATCATCATCATCATCACATCTCCTTCTCTATCTCTGCCCCTCCTGCTTTCCTTGTGATTCCATTTGCCTCACCCAGATAATTCAAAATAATCTCTCTATCTGAAGATCTTTAATTTAACTGCATCTGCAAAATCCCTTTTGCCACTATATGGTGACATATTTATATAGGTGCTGGGGATTAGGACATGGATGTCTATAGGGGGTCATTTTTTCTATCCACCGTGGATACTATTGCTTCTGGTGTTGAATAAAAATTTTATTTGGGTAGATAAGAAATATGACTTTGTGCATTCCCAAAAGACAGAATGAAGATCATTAGTAAATCGCTCAGTCATTTCACCCTGCTTCCCGCTCTACATCTTGTCACCTGTTGTCCAACATCTTCAGCTGCTGATGATATACTGACATTTTATTTGTGCACTTGCTTATCTTTCTCTCTTTCCTTAGCTGTGAACAATAATTAAGCACTATACTGTGCACATGTCCACTGTGAATGCACAAGCCCTACAAGACATCATTACAGGGGCAAAATTGAACTCTCTTCTATATACATAACGATTTGATGCATGTCTTTGAGCTGTTCTGCAGAAATAAAGACCCCCCCCCCCACCAGGTGGAGGATAGTGAGTACATGCTGACCACAAGTACATAGACCCCAGACTGGTTAGAACCAGAAGGTTGATGATTAAGATTTCCAAAACATCACCACCAACAAATCAGAAGAAAGCCCATGAGCTGCAACCCTCACCCCCAATATTGCTTTTCAAAACACTTCCCTAAAAGCCCTTGTGGAGTTCGGGTCTTTTGAGCATTACCTGCCTGTTTTCCTTGCTTGCAATAAATGCTGTACTTGCCTTCACCATTTGGAAAAAAAAAAAAAAAAAAAGTGAACTCCCTTCTGAAGCACTTTGCTGGTAGCATCTGTAGTAGCCGAGTGCTCATCCAGCTTGGGAGCTCTCCAGTCTTGGAACCTGTTTAGGTTGGAAATAGTTGCCTTTTATCCTTAAGATCTCCCTGAGAACACTATCTGGTTAGGTTAGAGTTTCTGGAATTTCCTGACTATATTGTATTATAGTGAGTCTTCCATTCCTAGAATATCTAAATCTTGTCTATCTCCACTCGTTTGTTTCACAGCTCTAGGCAGAATAGAAGCTGGCTAAAATCTCAAATATTTTTTTAATATAAACAAATTTTACAGTTCTAGTTATACTGATGACACAAAAATATAAAAATCAACACATACACATACATATATATGAGAGTGTTCTATTTATGTAATTGTGCATTTCAATAAGACTGAATGATTCATAGGAATTATCAGAAAGAAAGCACAAATACGAATCTTTAATCTTCTAAAAGATTTTTATGTTTTCCCTTAAGGGAACACTGAGTTTGCTTTTGCTAAGTAGTATTTATTTTCTTTTTATTTTAGATTATACCTGATTTATATAATTTACAGATTTCAAGATATTTATTATTTTTTCTGCATGGAAGTGATATAGTGGTACCATATATTTTAATTGATGATATAGAGTTAATCACATTTTTGTTTCAGCAACAAAACTATTAATTTCTAAAGGGGTTTCTCATTCAAAACCATTGTATTAGGGTATTAGCATAAAATTAATTCCAAAACTAGTTTCCAAAAGACTAAATATTAATTTTTCCCTTTCTCAGTTTTTAGAGTTCTCTGGAATGTTCATGGTATAAAGTAGCAAGAAATGGAACACAGTATAATGCATTCTCTATTATTCAAGGGTCTTTCCTCAAGTAGAAGCTTCAGATACTTTGTGACTTTGTGCTAAAGAACTTGGAACTATTCTTTGGTTTTCCCATTTATAAAGCGAAGAGCATTGTTTTTATTTTTTTTTAAAATAATAATTTGGGCAAGTTCATGAGGAGAAAATTGTAGTAGTGGTCAGCTGTTTCAACATGCTTTAGAAAAATGAAAGATTAATTGAGAAATGGATTTACTGTGTTCACCAACAGATTCACTGAAAACAAAGACAGTTCTGGAGTATGGTCTAGGATAGAAGATGATTCACCAGCAAATAATTTAGAACGCTCTGTGGTTTGTTCTCTGGCGGCGGTAAGGACTAAGTGTTAAGATAGCATAGAGACCAAAATGCTTCATTTTGTCTGGGAGAGCTAAGGAAAGCTTCACAGAAGTGGTATTTGAAATGTCTTTGGGTCTTTTTATTTTTTCAGATAGGGATGTTACTGGGGGAGGGCACTGTGGATTGACAAGTCAGCCAGAGGGGCGAGTGGGACATTTTTTCTCATATAGATCATAAAACTGTTACAGGCATGCTAAAGAAGTGATACAGGACTCTAAATATATAGACATGTTTTGAGAGTATCATCCTGCTAAAAGTGGGACAGCTGATAAGCTTATGCCTGTTTTTGCTGGCAGGTTCATAATTTATAGGCAGTGAAGAAAGAAAAATGTTAGTGAGATAGCTTGTTCAATTTGAAAAGTTTCTGACTGCAGAAGAAATTTATCAGATGATTTGATGTCTTCAGTTTTGCTCAGTAATAAACCACAGACTCAAGTGTCAACTGAACCCGGATTCAAATCCAAGCTACACAATTTACCAGCTGAATTACCTTGAACAAGTTACTTAACTTCTTTGAGTCCCAAATTTTTCATTTGTATAATAAGGAAAATATTAATTTACACCACATAGGATTGTGGTCAGGCTTAAACAAGATAGTGCGTATAAAGTGCTTAGTTCATAGTAGGCACACAGAAGTTTGTTGTTATTATGATTAAAAATAACTTTAGAAAGGGATAAATAAATGAAACCTGCGTAGACACTTCTTGCTATGCTGTATTCCTCAAGAACATTACCTAATCTTACAGCCTAGATGCCTGGCATAAAAAGGAAGAACTGTCTTTGAGGAATCAGAATCAATTATGTGTTAACAAGACTAACATGTATTTGGAATTTTAACCCTTCTGCCATGAGTTAATCTGGAAGCTCTGCTAATAAAATTTAAGATTTTCTTCTTCTTTTAATACTTGCTGTGGATTGCATCTAGATTTACATTAAGTAGGCTATCAAAATCTTCCACTTTTATTACAAAAGACTTGTGTAGCAGAGAGAGACAGTTTAAATGCATAAGGAATGAGGTAGAATAATGATTTGGGGCATATATTCTGATAATTACTACTTCCTTTCCCTAAGCTCCCCTGCGATAAATGTGCTGTCTTTTAAAACTTCGTTAACAGGAGATAACAAATTTTAATGGGGTACAATAATTTTACCTTAATTTTAGCAATGTATTCCAGGTATCTGTTCTTCCTGAGTTATTTTCCCTGAAATATCCTCATGATTCAGAAAACTTCTTTAAGAACTGACATGTTATATAGTGTTGGTACCAAATGCTTTTATATTTTAATTCTCATGTTAGAGATTACTAAACCTTTAGTATTGCAAGTGAAACAACAGATAATTTTGTTCTTATGCAAAACTAAATCCTTTTTATCAACTTTTAAAATTTTAATAGGAATTAAGGTTTTCTTTGCAGTGCATGTGGCTTAGTGGATAATGCACTAAGAAAGTCTGGCAACCAGGGCTTAACCAGATCTAAGTGCCTAAATTGCCTGGGCTATAATTCCAGAAAGCATTTGGACCATTTTAACATTTTATGAAAAATCACATCAACAGTGAACAGGCTTTAATGCTAAAAATGGCACTTGTCCAATTCAGAGACCACAGTGGACAAAATCCTAGCCTTTCATTCACTGGTCGGGCATCTAATCTTTGTAACATTGATTTTTTTTTTTTCTTTTCCTGAATGTGTTTCATGTTCAGTGATGTTTTTAAACCTCTGAATTTGAGAAATGGTAATCTACTGAAGCAATTAAGTATACAGATTATGCAAGTTTATGCAAAATCCATTTCTGAAGTTTAAGAAAGAGCCAAAAATCTTTCCTAGAACAGTCTTGGGTTTAGAAGGAACTTCTAAGGAGGAAAACAGAAAGTTCCCCCCAAGAGAAAGTGTCCTTTAAAACTGTCAAGAATAAACAAACAACCATTATTCTCTGGTTCTCATCTCCTCAAACACTAATAGTTCTGCAGATTTGTCCTGTGGGATATGAGAAACCTATGCACTTTCTCTAAGTAAGAAGTTTTGGGTTTAACTTCATACTTGTAATTTTTTTCCTGTCTCCTCGTTATCAATTATACCCTGAGGCATTTTTCAGCTTCTGTTTAATTGATTTCCACATTATTCTATAGAGACTGTCGCTGGTCATCAATTTCTCCAGAGTTTAATTAAAAAAGTTTTTTTTTTGCAATTTTCAAGGGGAGATGAATAGGACAGGATAACATTTTAAAATATGTTGTAATGAATCCTTACTTCAATATTACTTTATATCCTGCTGATAACAAGAGTTGAAGACAACATGATATTTCTGTCTTTTTGGGTGTGTATCACTCCAATGTACTAGCTCAAGGAAAGGACTCATTAAGATAATTAAAAAAAAAAAAAAGAATTAGCAGCGTCATTTAGCTGTTTCTCAGCCAGTTCGTTGGCCCTCAGGAATTTTACCTGTGGAGGAATTATGTCGCAAATTGCTTTAGAATCGTCCTGCCAGAGTCAGAAACTGCCTTGTCTCCACTCCCTTCCCTCTCAGCCAGTCTGATGAGCCCTTGTCTCCTGTGACCTCACGGGCATCCATTCTCTGAAACCATTTTCTGCCTCTGCCGGGAAGTATGATATGGAGGAAGTTCCAGTATATTATGTTGGAAAGGGCAAGAGATTTGCGGTTAGATAAGTTGGAATTTCCTTGATTTTCTTGTGGTTAAAATGAGTGTCCAGGTGGAAAAATGTTTCCACTACCCTCTTAGTTTGGTACCTGGGGACTGCAAATTAAACAACCAAAAGACAGATAAACAGGAGAAAAAACACAAAACTTTATTAATTTTTACAGTCACAGAAGTTCACAGAAAAAAAAAGTGAAACTCAAAGAAATGGTTACACTCAGGGGCTTATGTATCCTTTTAACAAAAGAAAGGGGGTTTGGGCTTAAAGGGTGGATGAATTGTGGGGAAGTGACTGGGAAATACATGGGGGAGCTAAGGGAAAACAGGGCTTATTTTAGTGAGGTGTGTTTATGCAAACTCATTTTTATGACAGCTGCCCCTTCTTCAACGATAATGGTTTTGCTCTACTCTTATTGGGGAGAGTGGGTGTGAGGGGAGGGGGCCTGAAGTGGGAGGTACCTTCCTCAATGGGAAATTATGCCCTGCTTTTAGGCAGGTGAGAAGAGGGCAGAGAACACGTCCTGCATCTGTTGATTCTCAGTTGCCTTCAGCTCAAAATAATCCTTATGCCAAAGTGGCATATTTTGGGGGGGCATATTCGATCCCTATCATGAGAATAATTGTAGGTGACTCTTCAATAGATGTCAAATCCCTTCTCATTCAACCTTCATCTTCACTGCTCCATTCACTTCTCCTCCCCACATCTTTTCATTCTTGGCTCAAATAGCTTTTCCCCAATGTCCTTGTCTCGGTTCCTCATTTCTGTGATCTGATTTTCCTGACATTGACTCCTACCCTTCTTACTCTACTTGTATCCACAGATAAACTTGACTTTCTCTTCCTTAACTGGCTTTGCTGGGCTTGATGTGTGGTCTCAGACCACACCTGATCAACTGGACTCCTAGGCCTGACACTGCACCCACCCACTTCTCCAACTGTCATTCAGTGTAGATTACAAAGTTGAGGTCCCAGGGATCCATCTTGTCAAAGCATCTTCATCTATGATGATATTATCACCTGATGAGAGCTTCTCAGTGAAAGGAAACTAACAAAAAAGAAATCTATCTAGTATTTTATTTTTCATGTTGAGATACTTTTGAAAATTATGTGACATGTAATATGTTATCACTTTTTGTCACCAGTATCAGTTTTTTCTTTCTAAACAAATAGCTTTCAATGCATTAAATCATGTTCGGTTCTCTCTTATTTCTCTCTAATTAGTTCTGACCAAGCCCTCTCAAATTTTCTTCCAAATATTTCTTACTTTAGACATTTCTCTTCTGTCCCTGACCATTGCCACCTCACCTTATATCTGAATATTGCTTTCAGCATTTACCTATTTGATTTTTTTCTCTCTCTCCATTCCAATTTGCCAAATTGATCTTAATATACTACTTTGGCATTTTGCTCTTTTACTCAGATACTTTCAATGGCTCCTTATGGTGTAAGAGATAAAACCAAACTTGTTAATTTTTATTTAACATATTCTACAGCCTGAACCCTTTCTTTCTATCCCGATTCTTATCACACACTGTGCATTCGGAAGAACCCTTTAACAAGGACTGATCAGTCTTCTCTCACCACAGTTCATAAAAACACTACATGGTGCCTGGCCTTTGCATCTCATGACATTTCTGCCAGTTAATTTCCATTCTTCCTTCAAACCTTAAATTAAGTGTTTGCTGACCACTCTTTCTGGTTGGTCTGGAACATACATAGTTTATGCCCATTGCCTCAGCATACTTAGTAAGAATACCCTCTTTGTCATTCAGAAGTGTACCAGCTTGGAAGAGAAATGAGATGGTCACTCTACTTATGAATCTTTCCTTTCCTATCCCAACTACAGTGATTATTTTCCTCCTCTGAAATCCATTGGGACTTTTCTGACTAAAGCCCTGCTTTAGCACATAGAATACACCATAATAATAATGACAGTAGCTACTGTATGCTAGAGGCTTTAATATACTGTCTTTAATCTATAATCTATAATCTATAATCGATTAAATCTATTTTTCAGATAAGAAAAAAACATAGAGCAGTTTTCCATAACTTGCCTGTGGTCTCAGAGACAGTGCTAGAAGATCTTTGGTTTACACTTGTGCTTGATCCACTACACAAAGTTGCCAGCTCATCCTGGCTTTCCCTGGACTGTCCCAGTTTTAGAACTGAAAAATCACACATTCCGGGAAACCCCTTGATCCCTGGCAAATGGGGTAGTTGTTCTTCCTACCACTACATTTTCAAGACCTCAGCCACCTTGAATATACAAGAGACATTCCTATCGTGACTCCCCAGCTGTGTTAGAAATAAGCCCTTGATGTCAGAGTTCAAGGCCTTTCCTCCGTGTTGTCTTCCAAGCCTAGCACAGTGCTCTACTGAAATGTCACATTGCTTTCTCCCCTGCATGGTTCATGAGTGTATTTGGCTTTTACAATGACATTATAATCATCTTTGAGAAAGAAATTTTGTCTGTTTTGCTTCATGTCCCTGTGCTGCCAGCTCTGTGCTTGGCCTGCAGGTGATCAACACGTGCTTGCTTGCTGAGTAGGAAAGCTGGTGGCCTCTTTTTCTGAACATATAGATTTAAATGGCAACCTGTTAAATCCTGCTTCAGTGTTATGAACAGTCCTTTTCCTGCACCACTTTTAATCTCTCCAGAAACATCTTTCAGCATAAATAGGGCACTGCCACTTGCCATAGCTACCAAGGACACAGAAGTACCTTTGAGTATCGCCCCTTTCCTGTCCTCTCCTTGTTTAAATGCCTGTAACAATTCTGTTCCCCTTAGCCTCCTGGTGTTCAGCCCAAGAGAAATCACCCTTTAGGTATCCTCCTAACCTCAACACTCGTGAGAATGGAAAGAGATAGTGAATTACTGCACAGGCTTAAATTGGAGAATTTATGAAGAATTTCTAACCCAAAGGAGGACTTATTTCCTTTTTTTTTTTTTTTTTTTTTTTTTTTTGGTAAGCCTCCTTTGATGGTATTTGTTTTCTATGTTGAGGGCTGCTTTAGAATGAATCCCTTCCTTCTAAAATGATACATCTCAGCTATCTCATCTACCTCCTTTCTCGCTTAAGTCAAATCCAGGGACAAGCACAGTTGCTGTCTTTCACAAAGCCTCAAGCTGAGGGGAGTTTCTCTGGGTCTGGTTCTGGAACTGCAATTCTTTCTGACCTTTTTTTTTTTTAATTTTTATTTTATATTGGAGCATAGTTGATTTACAATGTTGTGTTAGTTTCAGGTGTACAGCAAAGTGATTCAGTTACACATATACATGTATCTATTCTTTTTCAGATTTTTTTCCCGTATAAGTTATTACAGAATATTCATTAGAGGTCCCTGTGCTATGCAGTAGGTCCTTGTTGATCATCTATTTTATATATAGTAGTGTGTACATGTCAGTCCCAACCTCCTCATTTATTCCTCCCCCTGACTTTGGAACTGCAATTTATGCCTCCTTCTTTAGGGCCCACCTTTGCTCTACCTGTTGCAGCAGTGTAGTGAAGTGTGGGAGGGATGTTCTAATGTTCTAATGTTTGTCAACATTAGAAGTGCCATTAACTTGTTGGGAATTTTTTCTTCTTTTTCAGTTTCATTACTGTGTTCCCAAGGGTTTCAGATTTGTAAACCAACCCACCCATCTACACCTCATCAGAAATTACTGATATGAGCTTGCTGATTTTTTTCCCACTGATTATATTTTATATATTTTTAAGCTCATCAAAAGAAAAAATCATTGCTGAAAGACGGTGCAGTCAGCAATTGTCTTATTATACAAACTCTGCCTATAAGTTGAAATAATCCTCTTTGTCTCTTCAAATGGAGGTGGACAAGACTGTTAACTTTCTGTTGTCCTTATGTCCCTTCACCTATCCTTTTAAAATTTTTATTAGGCGCTTTAGTGTGTGGGTTGAAATCAGTAGAGGACAAGCTATTAAAAATTACTGGTTGAGGGCTTCCCTGGTGGCGCAGTGGTTGAGAGTCTGCCTGCCGATGCAGGGGATACGGGTTCGTGCCCCGGTCCAGGAGGACCCCCCATGCCGCAGAGCGGCTGGGCCCGTGAGCCATGGCCGCTGAGCCTGCGCGTCCAGAGCCTGTGCTCTGCAACGGGAGAGGCTGCAACAGTGAGAGGCCTGCGTACCGCAAAAAAAAAAAAAAAAAAAAAAAAAATTATTGGTCGGCTGTGGCTCCTCGCTAAATAGTAAGGCAGCTTGGCTGGCAGATCAGAACATAGCTCAGGTGTTAGGCCTGATAGAAACAATGGTCTAGGCGGCAAATAGACACTATAATCCAAATAGAAGATGTGGCCAGTGTGCTGCTTTGGGTTTCTTTTGGCTGCTGTTGTTCACTGTTAACATTATTCTGGTTTTTGCTTTTATTAGTGTGAGGAGACGGAGTGGGGAGCATTAACTGTTGGAAGGATCCCTTTTATGGATGCGTTACATCGGGAACTAGCTATCAGAGCAACTGGGGAGAAATGGAAAACAGGTGCAGAAACAGGTGAGTGGAATATTGCTTATTACTGCTCTGGATTAAGTGCCTGGGCGAAATGGGCAGCTTTGCTGGGTGCTGTGTGCCTTGTATTCTAGAAGGACTGGTAGACAACCTGTTAATGCAAACTATATGGGGAAGATTGTCAACTGAGAAGCTTAGGGCAGCGGTAGGGCTGTGTAGGCAGAAAAGTTATTTTCTCAGGTTAATGAAGAAAAAAAGTGCAGAAGGAGGCTGATTCTGTGGGCACATACTTGAAGCTGGACGATTCTGGATGGAGAATTAGTTCTAAGACACGGATGGGGTTACCAAGAAGATTTGGATGAGACTGAAAATACCCAGAAGTCAGAAGAATTTGGCTTTAAATCAAAATTCCTTTACATACCATTTTTATTCCTTGTAAAATAACTTTAGATACACAAGTCAGTGTGTCAAATCTTATTACTAATGAGCAAAAGAAATAGACAAGATCCAAGAATGCACCCCTAAGTTTTTCTGATTATGAAAGTTCAAGAATGAAATGGTATCTCTTGGATAAAGTGAGGAATTTATGGCCATGGATAAAGTGAGGAATTTATGGCCTGTCATTCTGTCTGCACCCCAGGAGCTCCCAGTCTCTGCTAACCTCATCTGGTGTGTGGGACCAAAGATTACATTTTGTACCATGTTTCTTACTTGGGAAGAATTTTTTTATGTTTACATTTTGCTTTACGACATGTAACCACATTTCCAAAGTTATTGAGATTTAACTCTGTTTAACTAGTTCATAGGTTACATGACATTCCCCATTTGGAGATTCTTAAATTTTTGTTTGCTTTTTGGTCAAATGAATTACATTAAGAAGTTTTTCTTAGGAAGTTATGTGACAGAGACTGTTTTTATACACGAACAACAATTTGGCTGAGCGCAGGATTCTTGGCTCCTGACGTTATCCTCACGATGGTTTTATATGTATTGCTCTGTCTTCATCCATCCTTTCATGTAGCAGATGAGACCTCTGAGGCCCCCCTAACTTTTTACTGTTTGCATACTTTTGTCAATGCCTATGGTGGTTCTGTTTTATCTCTTAAGTATAAACGTTACTATACAATGTAGATAACCATTTTCTCTTCTAGCACAAATAACGGAGGATGGGTGCAAGGCACTGGGAATAAACCAGGGTTACAGAAAAGTGTAGAAACTTATACTATGAAAAGGAAGGAAGGACTGATGGAGACTGAGGGTCATACATAATAACCAGGTAGAAGAAGCCCCCATACTAAGTTGTACAGTGATAGACTAGCCAGGTGTCCCAAGAAGAAAGCTGAGCACCTAGAACAGTTCTTGCAAGATAAATCTGCTGGATGATCCTATTGATTATAATGAGGAAGAGATGTTACATAATGAGAAATAATGATACACAATAAAGTAATTATAAAACTAAGGACAGATATCTTATAACAAAGAAGAGAGGGACATTTAGGTAGAAGGGGGAAGTTCCAGGGAGGGAGTTGGTGGTGGAAATGGGGTAGGGGAAGAAGGAACTGTATTTCTGTTGGTACATATGTCAGATTTTCTACCTCATCATTGAGTCTCTAGCAAATCAGTTGAGAGGCAAGAGATTTTGGGTGGAAGCTGTTCTGCTAGTTATCAGCCTAGAGGGAGCACCACATATGAGTTAACAGAAAAGTTCTCTTTCTGGTGAATTTTCAGCCCTTTCAGTAGTAAACTTCATAATGCCTCATCACTAGCGAAAGCACGATTTGGAGACAGGTCAACATCTCGTGGTATTTTTCTTTTATCCTTTCATTTAGAACGTCACAAGATAAATCTAAATGCATCATCAATTGGCAAATTCTTTCAATCTGCCCGTCTAATTTTAAAAATTTCAACTGAGAAACATTTTCTTCAGTTATGTCTCTGATTACTGTTTATTTTTTCTATCTTCTTTGATTTCTACATATACCATATTCTCTCTCATTCCATTCATTTATTTGCCTTGTCTCTTGCTTTATGGGAGAACATCTTGTATTGTTTTTCTAGCATCCAAACTTAAATTATATTAGAATCCTTTCTTATTTCTTATCTTGTTATATATATTATATATACATATTTTCCTTATCCTGTTGATATATAATATTTCTCTTTATGGTTTTCTGTTCATTTTTCATGGAATTGGATATTTTTGCACTGAGGACATATAGTAGTCTTCAAAATTGTATTATTTTCCTTAATAAATTATTCTCAAAAATGTATTATTTCACTGAGCCTTCTAGTGCCTGTATTAATCAGGATAAGCTAAGCTATACTTGTAATAACAAACAACTCCCCATTTTGCGGGGCTCATAACAAAGTTCACTTCTCATTTCTGTGGCTTAACCATAAAGTTTATTTCTCACTCATGTAAAGTTCACTGCAGACGGGGTGTCTCTCCAGGTGCTTGTCCTCCATGGGTGACTCAGTAATACAGGGTACTTTGATCTCGTGGCTCTGTTTTATGGACTCCACTCTCTCCATGGAGGGGGAAGTTTAGCTCACAGAAAACTCAGACCGCTCCTGTGCCACTTCTGCTCACAGCCCCAGTGGCCGGGACTGTGACTCTGCCTGACTGCAAGGCCAGGCGGGAAGTGTGATCTTCCTGTGTGCCCGGGAAGAAGAGGAGAACTGGATACTGGTGGTCAAGAGCAATGTCCACCACAGAGCAATGTCTCCTCGGTACCTTTTCTCTGCTGATGTTGTGAATGACCAAAATAAAGATATTGCAGGCCATCTGTCTCTTCTTTACTCGTATAAATCTTTCTCGTGCAGGGACCACAGCTCTGCAGAGCACTCTGCGGAGGTGCTGTGTCTTCTCTCTTTCTCTCTCTCTCGCTCTCTTGCTTTTGCTCACTCTATGTGAGGATCAGGTGTTCCCTGCACAGTGTTTTGACTGTGGTATCTTAAGGTGGGCAAAAGAAACGATGTTTTTCCCTGAAGATGTCTATCTTGGTCTAGGCGTGCCTTAGGTTAAATAAGCACTGCCCGATGCCCAAATCCAGGGTGCCTGCTGTCCACAGCTGGGTGTAAAGCAGATTGGCACCACACCTCAGAGTCAAGTTCAAGAAAATTGTCTTCAAAACACCCAGCCTACCTTTCTTGTGTCCTTCATGATTTAACAGCATCTCTTTCAGTTCAGATATTCTTTTCTCCACAAGTAAAACCTGGAGGAATTGGACTTCAGCTCATTCCTACTGATATTGTTTTCAGCTCTCCTAATGTCTTACCATAACAAAAGTTTGGCAGTTCTCAGAGATCATTTGCCATGGACTTTGAATTAAAAATTAAATATTTTTCTGTTTGCCTTTGTCAGTTCCTTTGGAATAAATCACTATATCCTGATGCTTTCCGGATACTTTGTTTATACCTCACTTGTAGCCGTTACGTCTTGCCTTTAATGATATCTTTTTAAGATATAACAGACATTTCAACAAAATTTGAACTCCTTAAGGACAACGGTATTTGTTCTTGTGACTTGGTAAATATCTGCTGACTTCTGGGAGTTAGCTCTTATAGGCAGTATCCTGGCATAGGCAAGATCATCTCAGGTCTTTTAATTTGGTGACTAGTCTCTCTTCATTGTTATGACATCTTTAATTTGAAAATGTTAAAGGAAGTGAACTATGAACCAAAGTCTATTTTAGTTTTAAAAATTATACAAATACTTTTTGGTAAAATGTATTGTACTTTGAGATATATATAATATGAGCTATATATGTGATATATATATATTATATAGAAAATATCTGTAAAATTTTAGATTTGTAATATCCTATTTCTCATATATCTTACCTCCTTTGGCTACTTTTCTGAAATGTCAAGCTTTTCTTTTCTATCCATTTTCATAAGTCTGTATTTTTTATCATATTTAAACTCCAAGTTTTAGTTCCATTTTAAATATTCTGCTTCTTGTACCCTCCATTACAGTCTCCTGTCCACATATCTTTGGTGGCTGCTCTTATAGTTGACATCCAAGTTCAAAGGTCATGTCTTCGGCAGGACCAGTCCTGACCCTTCATCCTAAAAAACAAAATCTATCTTTATTCCAGTTACCTGATCACAAAGCACTGTCTTAGTTTCTCATCCAGTAAAGGTATAAGAAATGACTTATTAATATCTTTGTTTCTTTGTTTATTCTATTGATATATGTCCCCTTCCTCAGCAGCCCACACAACAGAATGCAAAGCCCATGTGTGACAGGCCCTGTCTTTCTGGTTTCAGGGCTGAAGCTCAAAGCATGCAGTAGTTAGTGCTTGTTACACTGTAAGCCTTCAGTATGTGTTTGTTCAGTGAAGGGAGTGGAAAATCACGCTCCCCAAATGTCAGTGAATCTGAAAGGAAGTGTTTGAATTTATGGTGAAGAATGAGTTATCATAAATGATAAACCAACCCCACACCAGGACAAGCCTCCACTGAAGTCCTATTACAATAGATGAATGCCTGAGGGCTTCTGTGGGTGGCAGCTGCTCTCATTTCAGAATAGGGCTAGTCCCTCCTCCAGCCAAAAGCCCTCAGTGCAATCTCTCCGCCATAGCTCCTTCCACCTGTAATCCTTTTTGACGGAATTCCTTGCTTCAGTCCAGGCAAGTGACATTTCTTTCATGGCTGGGCTGACTGCCAACGGCCCAGATAAAGGCAGAGACTCGAGTGGAATATTTTGTTCTAGGATAGTGTTCACCTTCCAGCTGCTTCATCTTCCGGGAGGAGGGCAGTCTGTGCTTGATGCGGAGGTGGAGAGGTATTTCTACATCTTATAGCATGTCTGAGATGGACCAGGGACAGATCCTGAAGCATTCCGGGGTGAAGCCAGTCTTCCTGCAATCCTGGGAACGTCAAAGCATCCCCAGTTGTGCTGTTCACCCTTCAGCTGCCCAGTGATAAACACAGTTTTATTACTCACGCTTGAATCTCTTTTCCCGGTCAGGACTGAGTTCCAGGAGCCTCTGAGTAACAATGACAGAAAGATAATTTTCTTCAACCTTTCACGTAGGCGTCTCACTAGCATAGAGCAGTGGTCAGAAGCAGCTAATTCCTCTGACTTCAGCACAGCTGAAATAAAGGCCATTAGAAATCATCCAGTTGGAAAAATAGTGTTAGGGTTCTCGAGAGAGTACAGAAGTATGAATGGTGAAATTTCTGCAAGTGGTCAGGTCAGTTTAAGAAAGGTTCTCTCTGGGGGCCATGTCCTGGGTACCCTGCATGGGGTTTGGAGGTGGCAAGTGAGCAGAGGTGGTGGGAAGGAGAGGAGAGACAACAGAGGGTTATGAACTTGGCTGCTGATGGAGGAAGGATATCTTCATATTTTCCTATCTTTTTTAGGGGTGGCCCCTTTATAATCCCAGGCTTTCCTATGTATGGTCTGTTTCATACACTTACATTTTGGTCAAGCCTTCTGACATTCTCAAAGTACTATTCTGTGGGAGATAGAAGGCTAATTTTTTTCTGCTATTCAAAGAATATTTTTTTCCTTACAAAATTACCTTGTATCTTCCCTTCTCACAAAATGCAAGCAATCCAGATATTGTTGAGATCCTTTTCAGAGAACTGACCTTTCCAGGGTGTTAAACTCTTTCAGCTCCTGGAAAAATAGATTACTTTAGATGAGGTCTAAAGGGCTGATGAACGTGTTAAATCTACTATAATTCCCACAGCTAATGATTTTTATAGAAACCTTTCACTGGCTTCATTGTTTGAATGAATAACTAAGGGTTGGGGGAGAATGACCTCACTTGGTTGTTTGCTCTCATGCATATTAATTCATAAAACTGAAGACCTGAAGGGAACATTCTGAGATAAAAGCCTCCATCCCCGGCCTCCAGGGAAGCATTCATTCAGATACCTCAAGACATCCAGTCAACTGTGCTTAACAATCTCCATAAGAAACTCTGCCACTTCCTTTAATAATATGCCCCAGTGTCTTATCAATCCTTACAGACCGGTGATTTTTCAGGAGCCCTAACATAAATAATTCCAAAACTAGGTAAAAAAGGTTATTGTCTGCTTTACTCACCTGCGTAGCCTCAATTTCTTAAGAAAGTGATTGGCATCTAGTAGGCACTAACTAAATACCTTTTGAGTAAATGAATTAAAAAACTGAATAAATATATAAAAATTAAGTTATACAGCAGAGAAGGTGACATAATTGTTCTAGTTACCAAGTATTAATGAAAACTTACTCTGTGCATAGTGCTGATTAGGCACTGTGTGAATTTCGAAGATGTAAAAGGGAAAAGAATCTGTTAACTCCAGGTTCTGACTATTTCTCACAATGTAAGAAGGGTTTATCTATATACGCAAGTAACCCCAATCCAAAACAGATTATAAAAGGTACTATCACGATAATCCAAAGTATACTGAGATAGCATGAAACAAAGATCTGTATTTGTATCAGGACGAATAAACGTGGCCTGGCAGTAAGATTACGAGCAGTTTTGAATTATTGGTAGGATTTGAAGGTTGAAGACCTTTCTTGGTAGAGGTGATGCCCAGAGCAAAGGCACAGAGGCAGGAAAATGCAGGATTGGGTCCTGAAATACTGAGCAATCTGGTGTGTCTTTAGGGTCATATACGTCTGCACATGTCCGTCTGCTGGTGGTAGTGATGAAGCAGGTGGAAGCAGGTGGGAACAGGCTGGAAAGGTTTGCTGGGGCCCCTAAACACAGCCACCAGAGAGTTCAGAGTAGAAAAAGATCATTCATGTCACGTAACACCCCATTGCAGGTACTGTAAAATCTGGAATTTTTGTCCATTTTGTCTACAACTCTATTCATGGCCCCTAGAAGAGTGCCTGGAAAATAGTGTGTGCTGGGTAAATGTGTGTCGAGGGACTGTGAAATACTCTTAATCCAAGGATGGCAAATGTAAGTCATGCCATTGTGGAACTGTTCAACTCTCATTTGTTTACATTTTCTCAGCCAATGAGACAAAATTCAAACTGGAAAAGGTAGAACATTATCAATAAAGGGCATATAAGGCCAAGACAGTTTAAAAACATCTAGAATCTTATAATAATTTCAGTATTTGGGACTACTGTAAAATGATATATTAGGGTGCTGAAATAATTTCGGATATAATTCCACAACTACTATCAATAATTTTTTTGAGAACTCACGGAGAATAGCAAAGGTGACAGGGAAAAATTTGGGCTAATACTGGCCCAATTCTTAAGGGAAAATGCTACCAAGCAATATACTAAATTTTGGTTCCTGGCTAAATTCTAAAATTCTAGATTATTATTAAGTGGTTTATTTGTAAGTACTTGGGGTTGCTGATGGTAGTAGTAACTGTGCCACTCCTAGCTAGAAGGTGGTAGGAGAAAGGAACTACGGATGAGAGATGGGTCACAGATTAAAACTGTGTCCTACCGGTGCACTTTCAGAGCAACATAGCAACAGTAAAACCAGCATGGTGTGGAGTCATTGGAAATGAAGGGGGTCTTCTAATCCAGTGATAATTAACCAATCAGTAAGACAGTAATCATGTAGTAAATGGGCTAAGCTCCGCAAACAGAGACTGTAGCTGTAAAAACAAAGGATAATCTCTAATTGGAAATTACTACTGAACCCATAGTCTGACAAATGCACACATACATGGTACCAAAGCACAGAAGCTAGAGTCAGACTAATTTAAATTAGGCCTTAATAGAGCTTCAAATGTGCAACCCAGGCTTCGCCACAGAAGTCCCACCTTTTAGGGTTATCTTGAGGTTCAAATAAGGTAATGCTTGGAAAGTTCTGAGAACAATGCCTGACACAGAATTAGCACTTAATTATGAACTATTTTTAGTAGTACAATAAAAATTAAACATCTTTAAGATTAAATCTTTATAAAAATTCTATTTGTAATTAAAAAAGAATAAACATCTTACTTTTCATGAATTAAAAAGTGGGAATAAGCAACAGTGAAAATATTTGTTGATCTCTATAGTTCATTCATATATTCAGGCAACAAGCATTTATTAAGCAACTTCTATCTGCTAGTACTTCCCTAGATACTAAGGTTGGAAAGACAACTAAGACCATGTATTTATTCTTAAGCGGCTCAATATGCTGTGGGATCGATCTGATAATTATATCATCTATAAGACCTAAAATATTTTATTACACGTTTGTTTCATAACTATCCCCGTTAGACTGTAAGCTCCTGGAGGGCAAAACTGTTTCATTTCCGACACTAGAATACAGCCTGCTACCTAATGTACACTCAGTACAGGAATGGTGACATCTGATCACATAAAAATGGACTCCAGCTATAAATACCTTGAAATACAGAATGTGATATAACAGACATCCTTTTAAAGAGAGAAATGAAATTCCTCAGTTGCCAAGATTAAAGATGGATTGGGAAACCAGAGCTGAAAACTCGAGTAGATGCTGCAGCTACTCTGGGTGATGGTGCTGGTCTCAGCAACAAGGGATTTAGGCTTTAATGCCAAGAGGCACAGGAGAGAACTAAAGAATGGACTTCATAAAGGAGAAAGTTGAATCCAGAGGAATGATTGCTCGATAAGAAACAGCCGTGAGCCAAGAAGTTGGTAAAGACGGGTAAATGTAAATAAGCACTGACTGTGTAAAATTTTGGTCTATGATGACTAATCTGGGGGACAAATAGGCAAGGTGAATTAAAATATTGACACAAATAGCATGTGAGATGGAGGAAAAGATATCTCCTTTTCTAGAGGAAGAGAGATAATGATCACATTTAGACTTTTTTAGGTCAAGCATGTAAACTAAAAATTTAAAGGTAGCCTTTAACAAATAGCTTATATAAATTTCAAGCTAGTAGAGAGTAAAAAAAAAAGTAAAGCAAACAATAATTGATAGAAGGCAGAAAAGAAGGAAAAAAATATGGTAAATTGAAAGCACTAAATAAAATGGTAGAAATTAAGCCCAATCACAAGTTTTAAATAATATAAGTGCTAATGCTTAAATCTGCAATTAAAAATAGAGATTTAAAAAACTGTACAATGATATATTAGGGTGCTGAAATAATTTCGGATATAATTCCACAACTACTATCAATAATTTTTTTGAGAACTCACGGAGAATAGCAAAGGTGACAGGGAAAAATTTGGGCTAATACTGGCCCAATTCTTAAGGGAAAATGCTACCAAGCAATATACTAAATTTTGGTTCCTGGCTAAATTCTAAAATTCTAGATTATTATTAAGTGGTTTATTTGTAAGTACTTGGGGTTGCTGATGGTAGTAGTAACTGTGCCACTCCTAGCTAGAAGGTGGTAGGAGAAAGGAACTACGGATGAGAGATGGGTCACAGATTAAAACTGTGTCCTACCGGTGCACTTTCAGAGCAACATAGCAACAGTAAAACCAGCATGGTGTGGAGTCATTGGAAATGAAGGGGGTCTTCTAATCCAGTGATAATTAACCAATCAGTAAGACAGTAATCATGTAGTAAATGGGCTAAGCTCCGCAAACAGAGACTGTAGCTGTAAAAACAAAGGATAATCTCTAATTGGAAATTACTACTGAACCCATAGTCTGACAAATGCACGCATACATGGTACCAAAGCACAGAAGCTAGAGTCAGACTAATTTAAATTAGGCCTTAATAGAGCTTCAAATGTGCAACCCAGGCTTCGCCACAGAAGTCCCACCTTTTAGGGTTATCTTGAGGTTCAAATAAGGTAATGCTTGGAAAGTTCTGAGAACAATGCCTGACACAGAATTAGCACTTAATTATGAACTATTTTTAGTAGTACAATAAAAATTAAACATCTTTAAGATTAAATCTTTATAAAAATTCTATTTGTAATTAAAAAAGAATAAACATCTTACTTTTCATGAATTAAAAAGTGGGAATAAGCAACAGTGAAAATATTTGTTGATCTCTATAGTTCATTCATATATTCAGGCAACAAGCATTTATTAAGCAACTTCTATCTGCTAGTACTTCCCTAGATACTAAGGTTGGAAAGACAACTAAGACCATGTATTTATTCTTAAGCGGCTCAATATGCTGTGGGATCGATCTGATAATTATATCATCTATAAGACCTAAAATATTTTATTACACGTTTGTTTCATAACTATCCCCGTTAGACTGTAAGCTCCTGGAGGGCAAAACTGTTTCATTTCCGACACTAGAATACAGCCTGCTACCTAATGTACACTCAGTACAGGAATGGTGACATCTGATCACATAAAAATGGACTCCAGCTATAAATACCTTGAAATACAGAATGTGATATAACAGACATCCTTTTAAAGAGAGAAATGAAATTCCTCAGTTGCCAAGATTAAAGATGGATTGGGAAACCAGAGCTGAAAACTCGAGTAGATGCTGCAGCTACTCTGGGTGATGGTGCTGGTCTCAGCAACAAGGGATTTAGGCTTTAATGCCAAGAGGCACAGGAGAGAACTAAAGAATGGACTTCATAAAGGAGAAAGTTGAATCCAGAGGAATGATTGCTCGATAAGAAACAGCCGTGAGCCAAGAAGTTGGTAAAGACGGGTAAATGTAAATAAGCACTGACTGTGTAAAATTTTGGTCTATGATGACTAATCTGGGGGACAAATAGGCAAGGTGAATTAAAATATTGACACAAATAGCATGTGAGATGGAGGAAAAGATATCTCCTTTTCTAGAGGAAGAGAGATAATGATCACATTTAGACTTTTTTAGGTCAAGCATGTAAACTAAAAATTTAAAGGTAGCCTTTAACAAATAGCTTATATAAATTTCAAGCTAGTAGAGAGTAAAAAAAAAAGTAAAGCAAACAATAATTGATAGAAGGCAGAAAAGAAGGAAAAAAATATGGTAAATTGAAAGCACTAAATAAAATGGTAGAAATTAAGCCCAATCACAAGTTTTAAATAATATAAGTGCTAATGCTTAAATCTGCAATTAAAAATAGAGATTTAAAAAAAAAATAGAGATTTTACAGTTGGATTTCAAAAATCTAAGATATGCTCTTTAAAGACACACACTTACAACAAAAGGGCTCAGAAAAGTTAGAAAAAAGGAGGAAAATAGATGTACCAGGAAAATACTAAATCAAAAGGAAATTGCTATATCTATATTAACATATTTTTTAAATGCAAAGACTTAAATGTATATAATATGCTATGAAGTCAATTATAATTATAAGAGTTACATGTTTTATTTGGAATTTAAGGATATGTTGCACTGGTGAGGAATTACATTTTTCAGAGCAAAAATCTTAGACTTTTTCTTGATTTCAGCTCTGAGTACGAATTATGGTCAAACATACATAGTGCTAAGAACAATAGCCAACAGACATTGATAATAACAAGCATTATCTGCCAGCCACTATATAAGTACATTTTACAATTTAAAGTTGAAACAGTCCTCTGAGATAGTTATTCTTACTAACTCCCATTTTAGAGATGAAGAAATGGAGCTTTATGGAAATTAAGAGGTTCTCCCAATGATATGAGCCAACCTGGCACTCAGATCTGTGCCTGTCTGACTGCATGATAGTGTGTTTAGCCATGATGCTCTGTGGCCTTGGTTTGCACAGAGACCACCCGTTAGATGTGTGAAGAGCCAGGAGACAGGTGGGGGCAGCATAAAGTGGAAGTGAAGATCCCACACACCAGGTGCCGTGACAGAATGTTCACCTGGAAGTTGAAGGACCTGAGAGAGAAGGACCTTGCTGCTTTCAGAGTCCTTTACTTCAGCTGGGGAACTCAGAAAGCTGGAGCCCTGGAGGCCATAGAAGGCTCCCGGGGTAAAAATCTTGAGTGCCAGCAGGCAACTCAGTTTGTCTCAAAGCATCCTGCTACTCTCACAGCCACCACAAACAATGGCCCCCTGTGTAAGGAGGACTGGGCAAGGGACACATTACCTGGGCACAGGCCTTCATCAACCCCAGGAGGAAGGGATGCCTTTTATCTAATTCCGCACAAAGAGGCTGAATGGACCAATGGCATTTCTGGCTGTTACTTTTAGCCCTGGGAACCCAAGCACCAGAGGCATAGCCAAGTCCTAGTCCTTCCCACACATAGACTTTTTAGGGGTCTATAAAGGCTGCTCTGAAAATTTGTCTTAGCAGGATGCCTAGAAAATTCTGCTTCAGTTATAATATCTTAAAGATGGATGTCTTCTGATTGGCATAAATCCATTCAGGCCCTTCTGGATTTCCCTGTGCAAATGTCTAACACGCTTGAAATTACGGTTGTCTCAGACGGCAGTGAGTGCTGATGAAAGCATCTTTACCATTCGATGGCAAGAGATTTTTAGATGGCTCATGCATCTGGCCTCCTTTCCTGACCTCATTTTTCAGGTAGGAATCTACTATAAGCCACACTCCTGACACTTTCAGCATTTCAATTGCAACCTTTAAAGTTGTCTAATTTCACACTGAGCACAAGTTCAACACTTGTCTCTGTCATTCCCCTTCATTTGGTCAAATGCTTGTTTTACTTGTATGTCTATGTCTTCACAATTTATTTGACTCCAGAGATCAGGGAGGACAGCATCATTCACTAGTTCAATAAGTATTTCTTGGATGCCTATTATATGCCTGGGGCCCTTCTAGGTTCTGAGGATACAATGGCAAACATGGCAGTCAGGTTCTCACTGAGCCTACCTTTAAATTATAGACAGGGAACAAGTCAACACACGCATATATATATATATATATATATACTATATGAGGTGATGATAAATGCTATGTGGGAAGATAAAGTAAGCTAAAGTGGATAGGGTGGATAGGGAGCAGTGGGATGGGGAACATAATTTTATGTTGGATTTTCAGGGAGGATCTTCCTGATATTTGAGAGAGAGAGAGAGAGAGAGAAGATTGAGCCATGTGGTGTGGACCATGTGGAATCTGGGGAAAGAGCATCCAACAAAGACAAAAAGACTTATAGAAGTCCTGAGGCAGGAGCCTGCCTGGTGTTTTTGAGGAAGGATAGAGTGGCCCACTGTGGCTGAAAGAGAATCAGGGGTGGGAGAGCAGAAGTGGAAGTCCAGGAGGAAGCCGAATCATGCAGGCCTTGTAGAGCATGGGAAGAACATCTGGGTGTAAGGGAACCATTGCAGGTTTTCATTTCTCGCTTTAATGTTCAGTCTAAGGTCAGTTTCTACAAGCCTCAGATTCTTCATCTTTGATTTCCCCCTCTGATGAGATGTAAAACCATAAGGATATTTGAGCAGAGTAATAAAACCCGATTTAGCTCTAAAAGATTCCTCTGGCAATAGCTAAGCAATGTTTATATCTCCACTGGATAAAGTGTATTTTCCATATAGTAGGTTTATTAAATAAACACATTAAAATAAAGGGAAATTCTGATTTTCCAGGTTCATTTTTATGTACCTTTATTCTGGATTAACCAGCAACAAGTGCACTGATATTTAAAATGGTTCCAAATATTTATTAATAGAGTAAGTAGTTAACACCAAAACAAAAATAATGAAGTTTGATTCTCCCATTTTTTTAGTCCTTCACTTCTTATCTATAATGTAGTCAGACTATCCTGGGAGATAACAAAACGTATTTAAGCTAAATAAATGGTTATGGTATCAAACATAGGGGCTTGCGTTCAGTTATTTTTTTAAAAGGCTGTTAAAGTCTGGGGTGCATCACAATTAAGTCGAAGAATGAAAAAATAGAACTCTAATGCATTTCTTAAAGATAATATTATCTTCACTATTAATGACCATCAGTTTTGGTAACATCAATTGTTTACATTTACACTCAATTTGATATTCAAATAGAAAATTATTTCTTTTCTGCTTTGCTTGAATCAGGATGATATATCAGAGTATAAAAATATTTTCTCTCTTTTATTTTTGACTTTTTGATAATATTTTTATTCCTGTACACTTAGGAAATTTACTAGAACTTAAAGTAAAATATGTGTGCCCTGGGAAAGTTATTAGAAAATTGTGATGATACTTTCTTTGAACTGACGTCTAAGGAATTACCTTCTGGTGGCAGAACATTTTCCCCCACGTGTTACTATAGTCTCAAAATATTTTCTTGTAATTAATTTAATTCAGCATATATTAATTTGCACATTTTGAATGTTTATTTTATATTATAGTATGAGTGCAGATAGAAGGTTAATGAAAAGGACCGTGGTGGGGATCCAGCCAGCTAGTGTTCCTCTGAAAAAGAAATTTTAAAACAAGAAACATTCAGTTAGATTTCAAGATGGCTTGTCAAAAAAAACATGCTGCCAATAAACTGCGGAAGCGCAAACAAAAAACTGTTGGAGCCAAGAGGAAAGAGGTAAGGTCGGCAAAATTGCTGACTGTGCCAAAAAGAGCTGAAGGGATTAAAGGGAATAAAAGCTTTTTCAAATGTATTGAAAAAAGAGAGCACCAGAGAATAGGACTGCAAATGAATAGGGAGGGAGAAATCCATGGTAGCTAAAGTGGCTCAAGACTGCACTGCTTTTAAAAATCGGTGTCTGACAAGGCAAACACAGTTTGGGCAATTGGAACGTAATGAAGACCTGGTTTATTAGAAAATGACTTAGGCAGCTGATGGTATTTCGGCATACTAATGGGTAAAATGTAGAATCCTCAAGCATGCCTGCTGCTACCTGCTCTAAAATGTCTATAAAGTAATTTGCCATCTAAGCTACTGCCTTTATCCAGGAGCGAAATCTGAGTCTGCCTTCGGCCCTGAACACCTCCATGAAATTAAAAAATTAAATAGAACATGTGAAGTCTCAACGGACTTATAAAAATAACAGGATACTAAGGCCATGAGTTTTAACCGTCCTCTTGCCATCAGCTTCCCCAATGTCACTGTAGCCTCTATCTGCATCTGTCTTCTGATCTTTAATAAGGATGATTATACTCACTAACCAACAATATGTGGCTCAAGAGAGTTTAGTATGTGTCATAAACATAATGTGTTTGTGAAATATACAATTAGGAAAGAGAATGGATTTGAGTAAGAAGTTGAGTTCAGTCAACCCACAGGGGTAATGTGGGTAAGGGGTTACTGGCTGTGTGACCTAGGACAAAAGACTTAACTGCTCTGGACCTTTTTTTCCTCATTTGTAAAATTAGACTTGCCTATTATAAGGATTAAATAAGATAAGGCATGTAGTGCTCAATAATATCAGCTATTTTCATCAGAGCAAAATCTTCCTAGACACGGAGAGAATGCCAGAATTCCAAGACTACATTTGTGCAGTGAGCTTACAAGAGTTGGGCTTCAAACATGTTTTAAGAATAGAGCAACTGTAAAAGAATTTGAATCAATGAAATCTAAACAATTAAGTGTTGCACAGCTCGACATATGTCAACAAACCTCAAAGGTAAAGGTTAAGCACTGAATTGTGCCTTATTGTTTAGAAGGAGAGCTGGGAAGTGCAGTGAGACTGAAAAAATTGCAGTCATGTTTGGCAATCATCAGAGGGACTGTGAACTCATAAAACTCATAGAGATCTTGAGCAGTCAACTAGTTGGGTACTAAAGTCGTCTGTATTGAAGGCATTAAATTCTGTATTTGCCTTTCCTACACTTGTGTACTCAGAAAGATAGTATTGGATGCCTTCCATAATGATTAATTACCTCGTTTAAGGGCACCCAGGGTTAGGGGCAGGGCAGGGTGCTGGACCCACATCCTCACCTCTCTCAGTCACAGATCATACACTTTGTGGTTGGGAAGGAAGCCCCTTAAAAGATGCAAGAAAGAGGATGCCTTGCCACTGAGAAGAGGAACCACTGGTGGCCTCAGAACTTGAGAGCTCTGGGGGTCAGCAAAACTTAAGCACGATGCAGTGGGCTAGTTTACATGAACCACACCAGTCACTGAGCTTTTAACCAAATACTGAGAGAGAGCCTAGTGATATAAAAGAGAGTAAGATGCAATTTTTGTGGCAGGGAATTTGAGCGCTCAAAGCCTGGAATAATATTGTGTTATAAGTGGGACCAGAAGCATCCATTCAATCACTCATTCATTCATTCAACATATATTTATTGAAGTTCTACCATGTGCCAGACACTGCTCTAGGCACCAAAAACAGGAACAAAACATACATAGGTCCATGATTTTATTAAGTCTGCTTTCCATCGGGGAGGGTGGGTACCAGATGATATATAATAACATAATTGTCACATTGTAACTGTGCGATTTTAATTTATCGAGGTGACTGAGTGATGACATGGAGAAGCTAATGCCACTGAAAGAAGATTTTGGTAACTCACATTTCCTGAGTGGAGGGTCCACACCATGCCACGCAGGGCCACATGGGGAGCACCAGTGTCATTCAGGAGACAAACAGAAACGGAGTGAGGGGAAAGCCCAGGTAGAGCCTTTATTGTGGGAAAGGCAAGGCAGGACAAGGTAAACAGTTTAGAATGGGCTAGTTCGAATAATTCCAGCAGGCTTTGGGGTTTGGGGCTTTCCCTCATTGTCTGGTACCCAACCTTGGGTTGATTAGTTTGCGTATGGATGACATGCTCCTGGGCGAGGACTTGATTATCTCTAAGAATTAGCTAAACCTGGCACTCTCTCTCCAGTCAGTGAGGCCACAAATGCCAGATCAACTAGAATACGGAAAATAAGAAAATATAATTAATATAATTGGCCCTATGGTGAATGGATGCCAAATAGACAAATATAGAATCTAAGAAAACACAGAACAATTATAAATAAGCGAAATTATGTAGTGTGTTATAAGGTGATAAATGCTACAGAGAAAAGAAAAAATAGAGCTAGGCATAGGACTTAGGAAGTGCTGGTGGGTGGCATGCTAACAGATCACAGCGTTAAATACTGATTGGGTAGGTCTCATGGAGAAGGTAAGATTTAAGGCAAACCCTGAGTCAAGACTTGCCTCCCTATAAAGATTCTAATATTTTAGGAATCTAGCAAGTTACAGAAACTGAATACATCCATGACATTCATTTATTCATTCATACATTCATTCAGTTGGTTGGTTGATCAAGCAGTCAGTTAGGTATTAAAAAAATATTTATTAAGCACTACTAGACACTGGTGCTACATAGAGAATGGTGAGCTAAAAAGACATAAGCTCTGCTGTCATGTAGCTTATCAGCTAGATGGGGAGACAGATATTGATGTAATGAAAATGCAAATAAATACGTAATTGCAGTTGAAAAATAGCTGCGTAGTGTTAAGAGAGCCTGTAATAAATGGGTTTGATCTAGCTTGGGCGGTCAGGGAGGGCTTCGTTGAGATCTGAAGGATGACTAGGTGTTGAGTAGACAAAGAAGGGAGAGAATACTTTCCAGGTATGGGAAATAGTGTGTGCAAAGTCCCTGAGGTGGAGGACGTTTGAGAAGAGGCAAATGGAGAGAACAAGGGTGGACCATGGAGCGGATGAGGCTGAAGGTATCGTGTATGTGAAGGTTGGGGAATATGCGGGCTCTTTCAGCCACGTTTAACAGTGTAAACACTTTTCCAGAGAGCATTGGGCAGTGAAGGGAGGACTTTGAGCTGCAGTATCATATGACCTGATTTGGCCTTGAGAATCGATGTAGGTAGAACTGTGAAAAGCTGGGAGTCCAGGTGAGAGATGGACTTGGACCTTGGACCAGAAGGGTTGTGGTGCAGATTGAGGAGGAATGGTCTCGGTGATGAATCAGATACAGGAGTGAGAAAAAATGAGGCATCAAGGGTGACTTCTGGGTCTCTGGTTTGTACATGTGGAAGGAGGGGGGTGCCATTCATTGAGACAGGGAACACTGGAAGAGGATCGGGCCTTATGGTGAAGACCATGCAACTGATTTTGGACATAATGTGATATTCCTTTGAGGCATGTACGTGGAAAATTCAAGTAGGCAGTTTGTTGCGTGGGTCTGACTTTGTGAGGAGGGCTGTAGCCTATAAGTATAAATTTGGGAGTTACTTGTTTATATATGTACAACTGCTGGCAGGGTATGGGTCAGATTTCCAGGAGGGAGAACATAGGGTGAGAAGAAGGACAGTCCAAAGTTTGGAGCATCTGACACTTGGCATAAGTAGAGAAAGATGAACCCGCAAAAGGGACAGGCACCCAGTGTTCTCTGCACTGTAAACTTCAAGGTCAGCCCAGGAGAAAGGATGAATACGTGAAGAGGATTTGTCTTCTGATTACACACTGATTAGACCTGATTAAAACTCCTTTCTCCAGATTCAAACTCTGAGCCTGCCAACCCCACCCAGGAAACCCCACTGAATCCTAAGCTTTCTGCCCACTACCTAAAATATCCCACTCTTTGTAGATGAGGCCATTGCTCTTGTAAAATTAGTATTAAAATGGCTACTAAAACTGTTTGGCTTAGATGTAACAGTCATTTCTCCTTTAATCCAGTCTTCTTTGTACAAGTTCTAACTAGTCAGGTATGATCTCTTTCCCACACCTATTGACTGATTATGAAACAGCTGTTTTATCTCCGTTTTTCACATCTGCCCAGTCTTCATGAAGCAATCTTCAGGCACTGACATAGTCTAGAAGGGGCCCCACAAACGTAATGGAGAGGCAAAACATGATCTTTCTCTAAAATATTTAAGCTTTGGATTTGGTGTCAGGACTTCCTAGTGGGTGACCTTGTATAAATCACTTAACTACACTAAGCCTCATCAATAAGTAGGAAGGAGAACATCTGTTCTTCTAACCTCTGAGACTTGCGGAGGATATTCATTGAGAAATGTAAGTTGTAAGGGCCTTATGGACCTGTAAATTGTTACCGGTCAACTTTCCTTTTAATCAATATACTAGGAATTTAAATCACACGCACATATCATTGAAATCTCTACATGTTTTTAATTAGGTCCTTCCCTAATTACCTGTGTGGCCCTCCCTTTAATCATTAGTGACCTTCCATTGTTTCTGGAACAGATACAAATGAACTAATATAGAACACAAGAATCTTCCTGGCCCGTAAACACACATGGGATTCTCCCCAGTATAGCTTCCATCAAGGATTAACTACAAAGAAATTCAGAGAAGAAGGAGAATCTGCCCTATATTTCTTTGTCTGTCTATTCTAGATTTCTGATTAGCCCATTCCCTATGCTCGTTATTTTTTCATCCCAATTTCTCTCTTAAGCCCATGGATTAGAATTTTCCCTACTATAAGTTTTCCAAATGCAGTCACTTTTATGGTGTGAAATTGCCTGTGAATTAAGAAAGAGACAATGCTCAATTTACCAACAATTCTTTTCGTTACTTTTTCCATTCATCTTTCCTCGTAAGCTTTATCTGAGCTCATGAGCTTTACCCTTCTCTTGATGATTCTTCATATTTGAATGATGCTTAACACATTCTCTCTGCTACAGAGGATTATTGAATGGCAACCTCAAAACAACAACCTAATGAGGTATGTAAACCAGGAATGGCTATTAGCTGTTCTGTTTTGTGAATAAAGAATCTTAGTTTTCTTCCTTTCTGCTTTCCCCATACCGGCAGTATGGGAATTAGAACCCCCTTTGCTGACCTCAAAATAATACTTCAAACTAGACATAACACTGGGCTAAAATATTTACCTCTCTTTGTTTCACTCTCCTAATTTATGAAAAGAAGGGGGTAGATTTGATGGTCCCTGAAGTCCTTTTAGTGCCATTATCCTTAAAGTTGGGTTCCGAGTCATAGAATATTTACTATGCCCCTGTGTGTAGTGCTTCTAACTCCAGAGGTACAAAGAGCTTATAGTACCCTCCCTGTCTTCTCATAGCTTATAATCCAGCTGGAGTGTTAGCAGATGCTAATGTGAAGGTAACTAAAGATTCAAGGTCAAATCTGCTAAATCGTACATGACTGGCACACAAAAATAAGTGCTGTAGGAGAGAGGGGAAGTCACCATGTCTCCAGACTATTGATAAATGGATTGGTATCTCGAACTTGCAATTTCAAAGTAAGGGAGAAATCCCTCACTTTAATATTGGCTACAGGGCAATATTAAGAGGAAAAAAACAAAAATTGTGTCTATTGATAAAAGGGGAAAATGCACATTAAAAAAATCAATTGGAAGGAAAAAATGGGGGGGTGGTGGGACCAGTGCTTATTCAGTTCAAAACTAATGTAGAACTTATCATGAAAAATCTACAGCAAAAGACTTCAAACTCTTTTTTTTTTTTTACTTGTTTCAGAGTTCTGTATTCATTGAACAGTGGAATGACAATAAAAATCAAAGCAAAGCTTTAAAAGAACAGAGTTATGCAGGCTAATAGACAATTTGTCTGAGGGAACAGCTTTTAGGGCAGAAATTTCTCTGTGTGTATTTTTCCTCAGAATTTAATGTTTTTAAAGATGGTGTCCTGTGAGTTACCATGACAACCTGTACATATCATCTTGCGAAGGCTAAGGCTACATACAGATCTCAGCTCAAAGTATTTTGTTCACACAATTTTACAAAAAGCCTGTTGACGCGCTGTAGATGGGCTGAACAAACCATGGAATGCTTAATGCTATTATGGGCCATTTCTTTAAAATATTATTAGTATGGCTGAAGAGGCTTCTACAGTGTTTGAAGAACACCCTCCCTCCCATTTCATCAGTACCTTTAAAAGCTAAAGCATGCTTCATTTTCAGCTCTTTATTGAACTTCTCTCAAGACAAGGTAAAAGTAAAGGCTAAAGCTCATTTCCTATTCTGTACTTTCTTTTAAAAGGGAGAAAAGTTCCAAGTGTTATTGGTGATACTACAGTTTTAGAGCTGTTCTTTGTCCTTGGGCTGTGTTTTCTCAGGATAGTGTCCTCAGTAATAAAGCTGGGCAGGGGAGTAACAACGCATTGGCAGTTGCGAAGAAAGGGACTGGAAGGTATAGATGAGGTGACAGGTTGTTTGCTGTCACGGCTATAGTGAAGGTGGGTGCTCATGGCGGTTGCCCTCACAGGTGTTCAAATTCAGCAGATTTCCCAGACAGAGTAATGATTCTGACGATGTGTTGTTAATGTATTTTCATTGATTAAACAATGGGGCGGGAAATAGAGATACTTTGTTGAGTGATTGAAAACAAATATCTTCCACTAGTTCAGGCAAATGAAACATTAAAAAAGAACCACTATTTCAGGGGCTTCCCTGGTGGTGCAGTGGTTGAGGGTCCGCTTGCTGATGCAGGGGACGCGGGTTCGTGCCCCGGTCCGGGAAGATCCCACATGCCGCGGAGCGGCTGGGCCCGTGAGCCATGGCTACTGAGCCTGCGCGTCCGGAGCCTGTGCTCCGCAATGGGAGAGGCCGCAACAGTGACAGGCCCGCGTATCGCCAAAAAAAAAAAAAACAAAAAACGAAAAAAACCCCCACTATTTCAAAAGATATTGATAATGCTCATAGCTTGGTGTGATTGTCATGTAAGCAATCTAAAATTGCCCTGAGGGATTGGGTTGGTAACGTGGAGTCAAGTGGCATGACTTTTATTGTTTTCAAAGCTTTAGTTTACAGAGCATCTCTTTGCACTTATAAGCACAGATTTGGATTTCAGATGTCACATGGGCAGCCGAACTTTGCCGGACCAGAAGCACCTTGTTCACTGTCATTGATGGAGTGATGCATTTAAGTTCTCCCAGAAGCCTAGTGTTTTGTAGTTTACAGCAATGATAATCTCATGCTTTAAGGATGTCTTAATAATAATAATCCTTAATAACTTACCAATTATTTGGTAAGTGTGAAATAATTTGCCCTTATTTTCAGTAATTTTTTGGACATTATTTTTTTTTGTAGTAAAGACTATTTAAATAGTGAGTATCCAATGTTTTTTTTTTTTTTACTTGTTTCAGAGTTCTGTATTCATTGAACAGTGGAATGACAATAAAAATCAAAGCAAAGCTTTAAAAGAACAGAGTTATGCAGGCTAATAGACAATTTGTCTGAGGGAACAGCTTTTAGGGCAGAAATTTCTCTGTGTGTATTTTTCCTCAGAATTTAATGTTTTTAAAGATGGTGTCCTGTGAGTTACCATGACAACCTGTACATATCATCTTGCGAAGGCTAAGGCTACATACAGATCTCAGCTCAAAGTATTTTGTTCACACAATTTTACAAAAAGCCTGTTGACGCGCTGTAGATGGGCTGAACAAACCATGGAATGCTTAATGCTATTATGGGCCATTTCTTTAAAATATTATTAGTATGGCTGAAGAGGCTTCTACAGTGTTTGAAGAACACCCTCCCTCCCATTTCATCAGTACCTTTAAAAGCTAAAGCATGCTTCATTTTCAGCTCTTTATTGAACTTCTCTCAAGACAAGGTAAAAGTAAAGGCTAAAGCTCATTTCCTATTCTGTACTTTCTTTTAAAAGGGAGAAAAGTTCCAAGTGTTATTGGTGATACTACAGTTTTAGAGCTGTTCTTTGTCCTTGGGCTGTGTTTTCTCAGGATAGTGTCCTCAGTAATAAAGCTGGGCAGGGGAGTAACAACGCATTGGCAGTTGCGAAGAAAGGGACTGGAAGGTATAGATGAGGTGACAGGTTGTTTGCTGTCACGGCTATAGTGAAGGTGGGTGCTCATGGCGGTTGCCCTCACAGGTGTTCAAATTCAGCAGATTTCCCAGACAGAGTAATGATTCTGACGATGTGTTGTTAATGTATTTTCATTGATTAAACAATGGGGCGGGAAATAGAGATACTTTGTTGAGTGATTGAAAACAAATATCTTCCACTAGTTCAGGCAAATGAAACATTAAAAAAGAACCACTATTTCAGGGGCTTCCCTGGTGGTGCAGTGGTTGAGGGTCCGCTTGCTGATGCAGGGGACGCGGGTTCGTGCCCCGGTCCGGGAAGATCCCACATGCCGCGGAGCGGCTGGGCCCGTGAGCCATGGCCGCTGAGCCTGCGC
>NC_041226.1:11263404-11275127 GCF_002837175.3 Physeter macrocephalus | reverse complement strand
GCCATGGCTACTGAGCCTGCGCGTCCGGAGCCTGTGCTCCGCAATGGGAGAGGCCGCAACAGTGACAGGCCCGCGTATCGCCAAAAAAAAAAAAAACAAAAAACGAAAAAAACCCCCACTATTTCAAAAGATATTGATAATGCTCATAGCTTGGTGTGATTGTCATGTAAGCAATCTAAAATTGCCCTGAGGGATTGGGTTGGTAACGTGGAGTCAAGTGGCATGACTTTTATTGTTTTCAAAGCTTTAGTTTACAGAGCATCTCTTTGCACTTATAAGCACAGATTTGGATTTCAGATGTCACATGGGCAGCCGAACTTTGCCGGACCAGAAGCACCTTGTTCACTGTCATTGATGGAGTGATGCATTTAAGTTCTCCCAGAAGCCTAGTGTTTTGTAGTTTACAGCAATGATAATCTCATGCTTTAAGGATGTCTTAATAATAATAATCCTTAATAACTTACCAATTATT
This sequence comes from Physeter macrocephalus, assembly GCF_002837175.3. Taxonomy (NCBI): domain Eukaryota; kingdom Metazoa; phylum Chordata; class Mammalia; order Artiodactyla; family Physeteridae; genus Physeter; species Physeter macrocephalus. The sequence goes on along the minus strand of NC_041226.1, from coordinate 11,274,655 downwards.
TGGTAAGTGTGAAATAATTTGCCCTTATTTTCAGTAATTTTTTGGACATTATTTTTTTTTGTAGTAAAGACTATTTAAATAGTGAGTATCCAATGTGTTTTGTTTGCAAGAATAATCTTAAGGATATATTACATAATAGCTCTGCAAGAACTTAATGAGAACAGGTGAACAGCCATAATTTGCTATAATTAATGAAGCAAAAAGGCTTTATTAGATTGTTTAACTATTGTGACTGTTGAAGTAATTGAACTGATTTTAATAGGCTTTGGCATTGTCTTAGCGTAAATCGGTGTTCATAAAAGTTAATGGTTATTATGTTTTTCACTTATGAGAATTCACATAACAAGTGGTTTTTCAAGAATAAATTGTTTTCATGAGGCAGAGTAAAATTGTGCCCACCAAAATCATTCACTTAGGTAAGTGAAAAAAGGCTTACAAAGAAAAGTCTGCCTTGCATTTCAAAAAATACTGCTACTGAAAAATGAGCAATGAATAAATTAGAAGAATTTCCAAATTCAATCTAGTGGAAGTTATGTTACCGAATTGGCAAATGTTGCCGAGGTTACTGAATAAGGCATAGTACTATTAAGTGAGATGAAACTAATAGCCTGGCATCATTCTCTGTCTCCTTGTCTCTCCCTGTCTCTCTAATGATACTTCAAAACAACAATGCAACATAATAGAGTCACTTGATATAAGTGGCCTGATGTAACAATTGGAGAAAAAGGCATAGAGTCAAGTGTTGACAACAACAAACTTTAATTTTACCTTCAATTCTAACAGGAAACATGATTTTTACCTTGGCACTCATTCTAAATATTCACGAGAAATATCACATATAAAGTATATGAGCGATACATTTGCCATTGGCAAACTGAACGGTTCCATCCTGTGAAGATGTTAAGAGATTAACAGATGTTACTGCTGAGAAAAGAGAAAGGACTCAGAGTTAATGGGAAAGAGAAGTGGCACTGCGTTTGAAAAAAAAAAAAAAAAATTGAGTTGCGTTTTCCCCTTATATAAGGAGTACATGTCTGTATTCAGCAGTTGTTGCTTTAACTCCCCTTATTTTTCTTTTTTCTTTTTTTTTGGCTGGTGGGATCTAATTCCCCGACCGGGGATCAAACCCATGCCCTGCCCTGGGAGTGCAGGGTCTTAACCATTGGACTGCTAGGGAAGTCCCTTTAACTCCCTTTCTTGACAGCAGCTTGGATTTTTATTTGGGACTGTCTTTTCCTAATTTTCATTCCATTTGGTCTGGGTAGGGCTCCCAGAGAGTCTAGGACAGAGCACATGACCTGAGTTGATCAAGTGCTTAGTCTTCTCCTGACATGCAAATGGATCATTTTGAGCACATGATTCAAGGCAGACCAATCAGAATTGATCTTAGGAGTTTTGCTGGGCATGTTGACTTGAACTGGAAATATTTAGCCCCAGAACTGGGACTCCAAGGGAGAGTCTTTCTGAGATGGAGTCAACACAGGAAGTATAATTTAGGAGAAGAGAAATGGAATCCTGATAAACTCCTTTGAGCCCCCTGTATTTAGCACCCTTGAGGCAATGCCTATCCCAGAACTTTGTATCATGGAAACCAATACATTTCCTTTATTTCTCAAGTTACTTAGGTTGAGCTGCAGTCAAATAAATCCCAATAGATACATTTCTTACTACAGGAAAATTGGAAAACACAGAAAGTTACCAAAATAATAAAGAAATAAAATCACCTTTGATTCAATTTTGATATATTTATTTCCTATTCTTTTTCTTGTATCTATATAACCAGATATCTTTGATTACAATTTTGATGTGTTTTTTCATTCTTTTTATTATCCCTGCATATGCATAAGAATCTTAATGTTTATGAAGTCAGGATTATTTTTGCATATATGGATATATATGTTTCTGCATATGGGTGTACATATTTTACAAAATTAGAATTAGATTAATTAATAATTTTATATCCTTGTTTTTACCTAACATTGTGCCATGAGCATTTCCCCATTTCATCAACACAACTTTTAATAGTAGAATGATATTCCATGGTACAGGCATACCTTGGAAATATTGCTGGTTTAGTTCCAGACCACAGTAATAAAGTGAATAGTGTAATAAAGTGCATCACATAAGTTGTTTGGTTTCTTAGTGCATGTAAAAGTTACGTTTACACTATACTGTAGTCTACTATATGTGCAATAGTATTATGTCTAAGAAAACAATGTACATGCCTTAATTTAAAAATACTTTATGGCTAATAAATGCTAATTATCAACTGAGCCTATAGCAAGTTGTAATTTTTGCTGATGGAGGGTCTTACCTCAATGTTGATGGCTGCTGACTGATCAGGGTGGTGATTGCTGAGGACAACAGTAATGTTTGCCATGTGGATTGACTCTTCCTTTCACAAACAATTTCTCTATAGCATGCAATGTTGTTTGATAGCATTTTACCCACAGTAGAACTTCTTTCAAAATTGGAGTCGATCCTCTCAACTCTGCTGCTGCTTTATCAACTAAGTTTATGTAATATTCTAAATCTTTTGTTGTCATTTCAATAACCTTCCCGGCATCTTCACCAGTAGACTCTACCTCAAGAATACACTTTCTTTGCTCATCCATAAGAAGCAACTCCTCAACCATGAAAGTTTTATCATGAGATTGTAGCAATTCAGTCACATCTTCAGGCTCCATTTCTAATTCTAGATATCTTGCTATTTCCACCACATCTGCAGTTACTTCTTCCACTGAAGTCTTGAATCCCTCAAAGTCATCCATGAAGGTTGGAATCAACTTCTTCCACAGTCCTGTTATTGTTGATATTTTGACCTCTTCTCATGAGTCATAAATGTTCTTAATGGTAAATCCGTTCCAGAAAGTTTTCAATTGGTTTTGCCCAGATCCAGCAGAGGAATCAGTATTTGTGGCAGCTATAGCCTTATGAAATATATTTCTTAAATAATAAGACTTGAAAGTCAAAATGACTCCTTGATCCATGCTCATGAGTCATAAATGTTCTTAATGGTAAATCCGTTCCAGAAAGTTTTCAATTGGTTTTGCCCAGATCCAGCAGAGGAATCAGTATTTGTGGCAGCTATAGCCTTATGAAATATATTTCTTAAATAATAAGACTTGAAAGTCAAAATGACTCCTTGATCCATGGACTACAGAATGAAGGTTGTATTAGCAGCCACAAAAGTAACATTAATCTCATTGTCCAGCTCCGTCAGAGCTCTTGGGTGACCAGATGCATTGTCAATGAGCAGTAATATTTTGAAAGGAAATTTTTTTTTTTCTGAGCAGTAGGTCTCAACAGTGGGCTTAAAATATGTTGTAAACAAATGTGTTGTCATCCAGGCTTTGTTGCTCCATTTATAGAGCATAGGCAGAATTGATTTAGCTTAATTCTTAAGGGCCCTAGGATTTTCCAGAGTGGTAAACGAGCATTGGATTCACCTTAAAGTCACCAGTTGCATCAGCCCTTAACAGGAGGGTCAGCCTGTCTTTTGAAGCCAGGCACTGACTTCTCCTCTCTACCTATGAAATTCCTAGATGGCATCTTCTTCCAATATAAGGCTGTTTCACCTACATTGAAAATCTATTGTTTAGTGTGCCTCCTTCATTAATGCTAGATCTTCTGGATAACTTGCTACAACTTCTACATCATCACGTGCTACTTCACCTTGCACTTTTATGTTATGGAGATGGCATCTTTCCTTAAAAGTCAGCTGATAGTCTTATGGAAATTCCCAGTATGGAACTAGTTGCTTTTCTCTTGTTTATTTTAAGATTCTCTCTTTATCTTTATTTTTTTGCCATTTTAATCATAATGTGTCTTGGTGTGGACCTCTTGTTTGGGACTCTCTGTGATTTCTGAAAGTGGATATCTCTTTCCTTCCCCAGGTTAGGGAATTTTTCAGCTATTATTTCTTCAAATAATTTTTCTGCCCTTTCTCTGTCTCTTCTCCTTTTGGGACTCCTATAATGAGAATGTTAGTAAGCTTGATGCTGTCCCAGAAGTCACTTAAACTATCCTTATTGAAATTTTTTTTTTTCTTTTTCTGTTCAGCTTGGGTGATTTCCACTGTCCTTTCTTCCAGTTTGCTGATCAGTTCCTCAGTATAATCTCATTTACTATTGATTCCTTCTAAAAAATTTTTTTCTGTCAGTTCTTTTTCTGAGGTTTTGTCTTGTTCCTTCATTTGGAGCATATCCCTCTGTCTTCTCATTTTGCCCAATTCTCTGTATTTATTTCTGTGTATCATGTAGATCACTTACATCTCCCAATCTTGGAGAAGTAGCGTTGTAGAGGTGGCGTCTTCTGTGGCCCAGCAACATGCTCCCCTCTGGCCACCAGAGCTATATGCTCTAGGGGTGCCCCTATGTGGGCTGTGTGGGCCCTTTGCTCTGCTAGGGTTGACTGCTCTGGATTCATTGGTAGGCAGGAATGTTTCCTGTTCCAGTTGGCTGTGAGGCCCTGCCTTGTGCAGTGGCTGGAGGCCCGCTGGTTTTTGGGCAGGCTCCCTGTATGGCTGGCTCTGTGGCCCAGTGGTGCATGATTGCTACTGGCCTGATGATGGGTGGGGCTGGGAAGGTCACCACCTTGTATGGTCACACTTCATAGTGCTCAGACAATTACAATAGGAGCATCAAAGATCGCTGATCAGAGATCACCATAACAAATACATATAATAATAATGAAAAAGTTTGAAATATGTGAGAATTACCAAAATGTGACCTGGAGACAGAGTGAGCAAATGCTGTTGGGATAATGGCACTGACAGACTTGTTCGACGTTGGGTGGCCACAAACCGTCAATTTGTAAGAAACACAACATCTGTAAAGTTCAGTAAAGCAAAGTGCAGTAAAATGAGGTCTCTCTGCACATGTAAACCACAATTAATTTGAGCTTTCCATTATTTTTGGACATTTAGGCTATTTTCATTTTCTAAAACCTGACTGTTTATGCTACTAGTAAGTATATCTTAGTTCAATTTTCTATTTCTTTAGGTTGGTTTCCTAGCAAGGGCATTATGGGCCTAGAGTGGATGCATTTTTAAAGACTGTGTGTGTGTGTGTGTGTGTGTGTGTGTGTATATAAAATATCAAATGGTTTTCAAAAATAGTAATTTATATTCCCAAGAACCTTGCCACACTCAGGCATTATTATTTCTTTTCATATTTACTAATGTAATAGTCAAAAATGCTCTCATATTGTATGCTAGAATTTTTTTAACTACTGGGAGGTTGAATATTTTTTTCATATACTATCGATCTTTTCCGTTTCTTCTGTGAGTTGTTACTCATGTTCCTTTTCCATTTTTTTAATTGGCATTTTAGTTCTTTTCTTTCTGATTGATTTTAGGCTTTTCTTTTTCAAAATCAGTAATTGTAATGAGTAGTGTTGCACTGTTAGCTGTTTTAGTACTCACTGGTGCATCACAAATAGAGTCCTGGGACTGTCAGCTCCCCTAATTCCAAACTAACTATGAAATAGATTTTTCTTTCCTAAAAGTAGCAACTGAATTGGTTTCTGAAAACAAAAAACCCAAATGGACTCTTTTTTGTAAAACTGGAGGTCAGGTGGTGAGTTTGGCATCTAAAGCTAAAACATACAACTTCAGCCTTGTTGCCTGTTATTACTGATTTAACTGCATAAAGGAAACTTGCGTACTGTTCATTATGTGGCATTTTATCTCACAGTTGCAATTTTTATTTAACGCATTTATTCAGTGTAAAATCCTGCTGGAGGGTTTGAAACAACTCTTTCTTCCCATAAACTGTCATCTACCAGCTTTCAACTTTATTTACTAGAAAGAACACACACTTTTCTGAGGGTAGGGTTGGATTATTTTTTCCAGAATCACAGCATAACACCTTGTCAGTTATTAACTCAAAAGGTTGTTGCCTCATATTTTGATGTTAGATCATTTCCTGGGGATGAGAGATAGGGAAACAACTTCTAAATTCAAGTGTACAAAATCTCTAGTTTTTAAAACCTGCTTTTATTGGCTGAATGAGTGAACTTGGCATTGGATTTTATTGCTGTGTAGTAAAGAAATCTCAATCTAAAGAAAAGGAGGAGGAGGAGGAGGAGGAGGAGGAGGAGGAGAAGGAGGGGGAAGAGGAGAGGGAGAAAGTAAAAGCTTGCTCTGTTAAAATTTTTATGAAAAGCCAAAAAAGTCTCAGCTTATTTTTCTTCTGATGAAATCTTAATTGCTGACAAAAAGTTGCTAATTTCATAATGATAACCCATATCATATGTAAAGCATACTTTTCTAATAAAATGTCTCTATTATTACTTTCTTGACCCCACCTAATAATCAACAATCTAAAGAAGTTTAAAAAGCAAGAGTCATTTTAGCATAATATTTAGTACTGTTCCGCCATATATAGAAGCATTAATGCGGTTATAACATGTTTTCCTCAGTGTTAATTACCACAGAACCTGAGCGTTCCTCATTACATTTTCCTTACCATTTATTTTATGTCTTTGATACCTTGGTTATATTTATTATAATATCTGCTAAAAATTCGTTTTTGGAAAATTAAAAAGCTTGGGTTAGGAAGAAATACAGAATCTTGTCTTTCTCCTAGCTTCAGCATGTATTTTGGCACTCAACGACCTAGATTGGATTTGATATCATTCTATCACTTATATATAATACATATGATATACATTTATAAATATTTCAGTTTAAAATTTTTTGAGAGGATGATAGATAAGTAAGCCAATGATTACATAACAGTATGAGAAATGTTACTGATTCATTAAAGGAGAGGGAATTGGAATTTATGAAGTCAAAAGAGACAGAAATGCTCATTTGCTCATTTTCTCCTGTTGTGGCCTCGGGGCTGTTGGTTTTCTTCTGCCTACTTCACTCCTCCATCCAGAAGTACACGAGGGTCTTATTTCCCCTGAACAGCCATAAAAGAGGCGACCATAGATTTGAAGAAATACACAGTGGTGATACAGATAGATGTGTCGAGAAGCAGCAGGGTGGTGACCAGATGAGGACATGGGTTCAGGACCACATGAAGAGAAGGAGAGAAGGATAATGGAAGGGGCTCTAACCAGATGCTGCACAGAACGAGGCAAAGCCCTTGCAAGGAGAGTTCCCCGGCCCACCACCTCCAGCCCAGCGGTAGCAGCACAAACCTTTACTCTCTCTCCTTCGTTCACCACACTGCTAAATCCCGTTAACCTCATCCTCTTTACACATCCCAGGTCCATTCTCTCAAAGCCATCCTGACCCCAGTGCGGTTCTGGCCATCGTGTCACTCCTGGATGACCTCCAGCCTCTCTCTCGCTCTCTATTCTCTAGTCACTTTTCTTCCTGAACCAGAGGCCTTTTTCTGAAACACAAATCACATCATATCACCCCATATTTAAAATCATTTTGAGTGGGCAAAAGACTTTAATAGAAATTTCTCCGAAGAAGATGTACAGATGGCAATAATCACATGAAAAGATGCTCACCATTACAGTTATTAGGGAAATACAAATCCAAACCACAATGAGATACCTCTTTATCTCATGAGGAACACTATTATAAAAAAATAGAAAGTATCAAATATTGGTGCGAATGTGGAGAAATTAGAAACCCTTGTGCATTGCTGGTGAGAATTTAAAATGTTTTAGCCACTGTCAGAAATAGTATGAGGTTCCTCAAAAAATTAAGCATAAAAATTGCCGTTTAATCCAGCAATTCCACTTCTGGGTATATACCCCAAAGAACTAAAAGCAAGGACACAAACAGATTGTTGTACACTCATGTTCATAGCAGCATTTATTGACAGTAGCCAAAAGGTGAAAACAAGCCAAGTGTCCTTTGACAGATGAATGGGTAAACAAAATGTGGTATATATCTACATATAATGTACATTGTGCATACAATGAAATATTATTCAACCTTAAAAAAAGAAGGAAACTCTGGCATATACTATAACATGATGAGCCTTGAGGACATGATGCTAAGTGCAATGTCAGTCGCAAAAGGACAGATATTGTGTGATTCCAGTTATATGAGGTTCGTAGAGCAGTCAAACCCATAGAAACAGAAAGTAGAATGGTGCTTGTTTCCAGGGGATAGAAGGTGGGGGAATGGGCAGTTATTGTTTAATAGGTTGAGAGTTTCAGTTTTGGAAGCTGAAAAAGGTTTCAAAGATGGATGGTGCTGAAGGTTGTACCACAGTTCGACTATGTTTACTGCCACTGAACTGAACTGTGCCACTGAACTTAAAACCGGTTAAAATAATAAATTTTATGTTGTGTATACTTTATAATAAAAATTATTTTGTGGATTCTCATTAATTTTAGAATAAAATCCCAGTATTAGCATGATGCATGTGTCTTTTGTGACACGGTCCCCAGCTCATTTCTCTGGCTTGCCATGTGTCACTTGGCCTAGACCCTAATGCCGGGCACTTCGTCCTGTAAGACTTAGCACACCCTTTATCTCCTTCTCTGGGAAATCTTCCATGACTTACCCCACACCCCCTAATTCTCACTCCTGCCCTCATCTTGGTTGGGTGAGCCTCCTTTTTTCTATCATAGCACCCTTACACACTTTCATCTATTACAATAAATTCAAAAAATTTAAAATTTGTTTGTATCAGTAAACCCCTGTTAGGTTGTCAGCTACTTGAGGATAGAGACTGTCTTTTATCTCTGTTGCTCCACTGCTTAGAATATGACCTCATACCTTGTAGATACTTCATATATGTTTGCTATCTGAAGGAAGGAATGAAGGTGATTGGGGAGGAGGGAGAAATTCTGCAGTTTGAGCTAAACACCTCATCCCATCTATATAAATGGGAATAATAATAGTAACCACCTATTAGGGTTTCTGGAGAATTATGTCACATTGATATTTGTAAAACACTTAGAACAACCTGACAAGTAGCAAGTACCCAATAAATGCTAGATTCATTTTTATTATCGAGTGACCTATGGAACTTTTAAAATAAATTCTCCCATCCCTTTTAAAATAAGGATTTTCCAAAGGGAAAGACAGAGTAGAAATTGGCAAGGAAATGCCAGAGACAGACATCAATTCCTCTGGATTCCCAGGCCCCCCTGTGGTTTGTCTTCAGAACTGGGGAGAAACATGCCTGCTAGATATGAGCAGATGGGTGGTGGTATGGGGGGCTCCCATTCCAAAGCAGCCTTTTCTGATCTGACTGTGGATCAGACCACCCCCCAGCCTGTCAGCCCTGGTGGTATGCAGCCTCTCCCAGAGGCGGCTTCTCCCTCCGGCAGAGTGGGGACTTGCCTTAGGAGGGTGACCCTGGAGGCACATTGCCACCTCCCACTTGATGATTGCAGCTTTGCCAGGCAGCCTGAGCCCCTGTGCAACCCACGCCCTCCCATGGCCCAACTACCTCGGGTACTGCCGAGCAGCTGGAGTTTTCCTTTGGGTCTCCTCTACCCCATCAGGGTAGTTTCTTGAGTCTGATCAGGAACAAAGAATACGCCAAGTTTATTTTTCTTATTTCTCCAAAATATGCAACTATCTAAGATATATATCAAAGATATGTATATCAAAGAACATTTTTTAAAAATTACACTGTGATTTAATCTGGTGGCTTTTTTCTTCCCCCCAGTTAGAGCTCAGGGACAGTGTGAGATGTATGAAAGTATATTTCCTGTGTGGGTCAGAGGAGGTTGATTTTCGCCTACAAGAAATAAGAGAAGATCTTGGAAGAAGACCCTGGAAAAAAGGATAGCTTTACCTGAAAACATACAGAGGAGCATTCAGGGAGCTCAAATGTAAGAGCAGAGAGATGGAGATGATCTGGCTTTTCAGCTTTTGTGGTAGAATGGGAGCAGGCAACAACTTGGGTACCAAGAGGGTAAACATTTTGTAAGAGTCTGTGTCATTACTGATTTCTCAATGATTGTTTTTCTAAAACAATTACAAGTCTGAAAACAGAAAGGGCCTGTGTGGTTGACTTCGAGGCTGCAAAGAGGGAGGAAGCTGCAGAAACTTTAGCTCTTTGCATTGCCTGTACAGTGTGTGGGGGGAGGGGGCGGGGGGGGGCCCGGTGTCAATTACAAAGTGAAGAGAAAAGCAGACTGAGTCCTGACCCATGACATGGAGAAAAAGTGAATCCACATGGCCTCAGGGCTTTACTATAGAAGGACGCACTTGTGTGTTTCTGGGGTGAGCACTAATGAGCAGTGAGCTCAGGAGCAGACCACAGCTCTGTAAGAGAGCAAGAATACACCTGTGGGCATTTATGAAACTTCTGGTGCTAAGTGTCTTTCACAGTTTGCCCCATAAGCCATGATTGGAAGGAAGAGTGATCACCTTTTGCCATAATTTTTCATTCAGACTTTTTGTGGTGGCAAAGGCCACAGCTCACTCTGCTGTTCCCCTGATAGCACCCCCTCAGGTGATGGTACGGTTCTGACATCCCTTGAATAGGCAACCAACGATCGTTGGGAGGAGCAGCGGTGTATGGAAGATGGAGCTGAAAAGAAGATGAAACAAAAGAGAGCAATGGTGTAGAAATTTCTATTTGGATGTGTCCAGGAGCTATTCAGAAGGAGAATATTCAGCCCAGGGAAGGGACCATAGGGCTGGTGCACATCCTACCTATTCCCCTATTTCACTTGACAGCTGTCATTTCCATTCAACCTCAGACAATTGAGAGAGCAGGGCATTCATTACATGCTTCATTTTATGATCCAGGCCATTGTTCTTCTCTGTTAGTAAGGACATTGACCATAGTTACATCTAATACTGTATCTACTATGATTTAGACTCTGTCTACATGAACCTAGAAGAACTGGGTCATACTGAAATTTAGTAAGTCCTATAGCCAAAGTTTTAGCGCATTGTGTGTATGTTAAAAAAAAATAGTTCCGTGAAATGCAAAATAATAGGAGTTGTCTAATTTTCTTATATTCATACATTTTTTGAATAAATAAATCAGAATAATCAATCCTATAATCATATTTGTTACGACCTCAGCTCTGTATATTCAGTGTTTATATGAAAATTTCAGATTCATATTGAAGCATTTTTTTAACATCTTTATTGGAGTATAATTGCTTTACAATGGTGTGTTAGTTTCTGCTTTATAACTAAGTGAATCAGCTATACATATACATATATCCCCATATCTCCTCCCTCTTGAGTCTCCCTCCCACCCTCCCTATCCCACCCCTCTAGGTGGTCACAAAGCACCGAGCTGATCTCCCTGTGCTATGCGGCTGCTTCCCACTAGCTATCTGTTTTACATTTGGTAGT
>NC_041226.1:11246673-11262973 GCF_002837175.3 Physeter macrocephalus | reverse complement strand
CACATGTTCTTTATCTGTTCGTCTGTCGGTGGACACTTCGGTTGCTTCCATGTCCTAGCTATTGTAAATAGAGCTGCAATGAACATTGTGGTACATGACTCTTTTTGAATTATTGAAGCATTAATTTTAATACTGTCAATACAAAGTCAAATTTATATACATAATTGAAAGAGTAACTACAGAATCCAGTGTTAAGAAATTTTTTACTTTTGTTGTTCACATGATAAACAAGCTTTTCCTTCCTGTTTCTCCAAATGTTAGTATTGCTTTTAAGTCACTTTTTATAGTACCTATAGACAATTTAATCTCTTAAAAAGCATGAGTTTTGATATATTTATATATTCACGCACAGTCCTGAAATGAGAAGAAATTCTTATTGCAAGATTTTATCCTCATACACATTTAGTGCTGAGTCAGAGATTTCTTATTTCTTATTTCTTTCTTTCCTAAAATAAAATAGTTTTGTATCCCAGAAGGTCCAAACAATTAAACAAAGAGAAGAGTTAAATTTGTACCTAAGTGTGATTCCAGACCATCTGACAGAGAGAAAGGGGACAATATTTTGCGGTGTCTGATCAGATTTTGAATCTCTAACACTTGTATCTTTACCTTAAATAATGGAAAAGATATTCAAAAATATTAAAATTCAGGGCTTCCCTGGTGGCGCAGTGGTTGAGAGTCCGCCTGCCAATGCGGGGGACACGGGTTCGTGCCCCAGTCCGGGAGGATCCCACATGCCGCGGAGCGGCTGGGCCCGTGAGCCATGGCCGCTGGGCCTGCACTTTCGGAGCCCGTGCTCCGCAACGGGAGAGGCCGCAGCAGTGAGGGGCCCATGTACCGCAAAAAAAAAAAAAAAATTAAAATTCAGAATTTTCTACAATTTTCGTTTTGGAGAGTCTTTTCTAAGCAAGAGGCGCCTATGTACCAAAAAAAAAAAAAAAATTAAAATTCAGAATTTTCTACAATTTTCGTTTTGGAGAGTCTTTTCTAAGCAAGACAAGAAGAAATAAAACCACATCTAATTAGATAATGTTTTCATTGTTTTAATACTCAGTTGAAGCTAGCATAAATTCATAGGACAAACAATAGACTGGGGAAACTATTTGCAATGGGTATAGATGTGATAGAGAACAGCGTATCCAGTACATTTGCTATCCAGCAGCAGAGAGATCTTTATAATTAAATCATGACATTCTTTTGATGAATACCTTCACTGGTTCACGATTTTGCTGAGTAACAGCCAGTGTCACTACTATGACTGAGGAGGTCAGCATTGTCTGGCAGCTTCTTCCTGCCTTCATCACCTGCCTCTCCGGGTCCTGCCCTTGTTCCCTTGGCCCTAGCCACACTGGCCTCCTAGCTGGTCCATGGATACATCAAGCCTCTGCCATCTCAGGGCCCTATGCCCATGCTGATCCCTCTTCTTGAGATGCTGTTCCCACAGATACTCCCTTGGCTCCATCTGAAGGCCTTTGTTCATGTGTCCTTTTATCAGTGTGGCCTTCCCTGAAAACCCTACACAAAAGATGGATTCCCTCCCACTTGGACTTCATTTTCACTGCTTTATTTTCTCGATAGCACTTTGATGTACTCCTCTTACTCTTGATTAGTTGCTTTTAGTTTGTCTCTTGACTAGGAAGTAAATTCTGTGAAGTCAGGGATTTTGTTCACTGCTCTATCCCCAGCCCACAGAAGTGCCCTGGATATAGTAAATGCCCAATCTTGTTTGAAGGGAGGAATCACACCATATGAAGAGATTCTGTAAACAGATGAGGAAAAGATTAAAATCTAGTGGAAGTATGGCTATAAAATTCACAGAAGAAATCTAAATGGTCAATAAACATATGGCAGATGCTTAAACTTATAGAAGTAAAGGCAATATACAGCAAGAGAGTAAGATACCATATGTTTATCCGTCAAATTGGCAAGAAGGTTGAAATACAATAACATCAAGTGCTTACAGATATGTGAGCCATTGGGCTCTCCCCTACCTTGTTGGTGGATTCATGAATTGCTACTACATTTTGGGAAAATAGTCTGTCAGTATTTGTTACAAATAAATATATCGGGTTGACTAAAAATTTCTGTTCATTCTGAACAAAAAAACCTGAATGAACTTTTTGACCAACCCAACATAATGCCTAGCGAGGTTCTGGGTTTCATGGGGCCCAAAGCTTAAATTTTATTAGCTTCATTCATTTTAGTCTGTTTTCATTATTCTTTAAAAAAATTACAATTAAAAAATTAAGTCTAGGATCATTTAAGAGCTCTGTGCAACCAGGGCTTTGAAGCTGAAGCTTCTTTAGCTTCCTGGCAAATCCTCCTCCATGGTACATGCCCTCTGAACTGCAGTTGCATTTCTGGGAACATATGCTGTAGGAATAAGAGTCCCAGTGCATAAAAGATGTATGTACAATGCTATTTACTGCATCATTATAGTGGAATAGAAATTGGCAATAATCTTAATGTGTTAATGAGAATTTCAAATGACTATAGTACATCCGTTCTATAGATTATTATTTAGTTATTTAAAATAATACCTCTTCTGTATGGTGTAAGAAAAGACAGCTGTAAAAGAATGTGTATAATATAATCCAATTTTGATAAAAGCAACAGAGTAAGCAAGAGCAGAAAGAAGAGCAACATCACATTTGTCTATCTGAATGTATATTGACATTAATGTGTGTGTGTGTGTGTGTGTGTGTTTGTAGGAGCAATACAAAGCTATGGAAAGATGTGTTATTAACACTGGGTACCTCAGGTCAGGAGTGGGGATGGGAATGGATGGGGGCAGTGAATAGTAAATTTTTCTTTATACATTCCAGAATAATTTGACTAGTTTCAACAATGAATTCATATTTTTCCAGCTTTATTGAGATATAATAGATATAAAACATTGAGTAAGTTTAAGGTTTAAAATGTATTGATTTGATTCAATTATATGCTGCAAAATGATCACCACAATAGCATTAGCTAACACCTCCATCCCATCACATAATTACTTCTTTTTTGTGGTGAGAACATTTAAGATATACTCCCATAGCAACTTTCATGTATATAATACAGTATTACTAGCTGTATTCACCACACGGTATATCACCAGAACTTGTTGCTCCTGTAACTGGAAGTTTGTACCCTTTGACCAATGTCTCCCCTTTACCCCCATGCCCCAGCCCTAGTAACCACCACTCTACACTCTGTTTCTGTAAGTTTAGGGTTTATTTTTAAGATTCCACATATAAGTGATATCATACAGTATTTGTTTGACTTAGTTCACTTAGCATAATATCTTCAAGTTTCATCCAAATTGTCACAAATGGCAAGATTCCCTTCTTTCTCATGGCTGAATAATATTCCACTACACACACACACACACACACACACCACGCATTCTTTATCGATTCATCTGTTGACAGACACTTAGGTTGTTTCCCTGTCTTGGCTACTGTGAATAATGCTGCAGAACGTGGGGTTTCAAATGGCTGTTGGAGATCCTGTTTTCATTGCTGGAAGTGGGTCTTGGCTACTGTGAATAATGCTGCAGAATGTGGGGTTTCAAATGGCTGTTGGAGATCCTGTTTTCATTGCTGGAAGTGGGATTACTAGATCATACAGTAGCTCTATTTTTAATTTTTTGAGGACCTTCCATACTATTTTCCATAGTGGCTGTACCAATTTACATTAACAACAGTACACAAGTGTTCCTTTTACTCTACATCTTCTCTAGCACTTGGTATCTCTTATCTAATACATTCATACTTTTATAATAAAAAAAGAATAAAAACATTAAAAGAAAAAAGTAAAGATAATCTTATTAAATGTAGTGATGATTTTATGGGGAAGAAGATAATGCTGATAAAACACTTTTTATTTATTGCTCTTTGGCATAGAGCTAGGTAAAGTTTGGCCCCTGCTCTCAGGAAACAAACAAACTGAAACGAGAAATGTTAAGAAAGGTTTGGAGTGTTTCTCTTTGACGTAAATAACAGCAAGATCTCTTTTGACCCACCTCTTAGAGTAATGGAAATAAAAACAAAAATAAACAGATGGGACCTAATGAAACTTAAAAGCTTTTGCACAGCAAAGGAAACCATAAACAAGACGAAAAAACAACCCTCAGAATGGGAGAAAATATTTGCAAATGAAGCAACTGACAAAGGATTAATCTCCAAAATATACAAGCAGCTCATGCAGCACAATTACAATGAGGTATCACCTCACACCGGTCAGAACGGCCATCATCAAAAAATCTACGAACAATAAATGCTGGAGAGGGTATGGAGAAAAGGGGACCCTCTTGCACTGTTAGTGGGAATGTAAATTGATACAGCCACTATGGAGAACAGTATGGAGGTTCCTTAAAAAACTAAAAACAGAACTACCATATGACCCAGAAATCCCACTACTGAGCATATACCCTGAGAAAACCATAATTCAAAAGGACACATGCACCCCAATATTCATTGCAGCACTATTTACAATAACCTGGACTTGGAAGCAACCTAAATGTCCACTGACAGATGAATGGATAAAGAAGATGTGGTACATATATACAATAGAATATTACTCAGCCATTAAAAGGAACAAAATTGAGTCATTTGTAGAGACGTAGATGGACCTAGAGAGTGTCATACAGAGTGAAGTAAGTCAGAAAGAGAAAAACAAATATTGTATATTAACACATGTATGTGGAATCTAGAAAAATGGCATAGATGATCTTATTTGCAAAGCAGAAATAGAGACACAGACATAGAGAACAAATGTATGGATACCAAGGGGGAAAGGTGGGGCATGGGAGGAATTGGGAGATTGGGATTGACACATGTACACTATTGATACTCTGTATAAAGTAGACAGCTAATGAGAACTTACTGTATAGCACAGGGAACTCTACTTAATGCACTGTGGTGACCTAAATAGGAAGGAAATCCAAAAAAGACGGGAATATGTGTATGTATAGCTGATTCATTTTGCTGTACAGCAGAAACATAACACTGTAGAGCAACTATACTCCAATAAAAATTAATTCAAAAAAAGACTGCTCATATGTATCAAATGGATAATATTAAAATGTTTGAAAATAAGGCAAAAAAATAAAAAAATGTTTGGAGTGTTCATTGAGGAAACAGTAAAATGCCAGCTATCCTTAAAAAGAAGAACAATGAAGAACTGGAGCCTAAGCTAACATTACAGTAGAGAATTGGTGTAATCATCAACGGCAAGCAAGCAGAAGTTTGAGAGCCAACCTCCTGGGGCAGTGTCCTCAAGAGGGGCAAAGAGTATACGGTCAAGATAGAAAGTGGCTAGATATACTAATGTTGCTACAGTACCAGTATTAATGAGGGCTGAGCACATGCCAGGTACTGTGTTGATTACTATTGTTTAGCCCATCTGTTTTCACGTGGCCTATGAAGTGAGCACTCTTATTACACCCATTTTACAGAGAAGGTTCAGAGGTTCATATGACTAGAAAGTGGTGGATCAGGAACTGGAGATCAGGCCTGTCTGATCCAGAGCCCTTGTGTTTAGTTACCATGATACTTGGCCTCCTTGAAGTGTAACAAGTATATGCATTTTAGGATCCTCCATGCTACGCCTATTGAGCAGGAGTCGTTAAACTCTTAATAAAAGGCCAAGTTGACCTAAAAAAGTACTTTTCAGTAAGAACGTGCAGCGTTAGAGATATGAAATGTGTAACTTTGTGTAAAAGGTGGGTCACACCTGGTTTACTAGTTGTCTTGCCCTAGGGGTATGATGAATTCTGCCGCAGCACAGAGCATAGATTAAAAAGTAGGTTTTATTGGATAAGAGGAAACTTGCACAAGCAGGAGAAGGGGTGGATCCTCTTATCTGTCCTTTGAGAGGCATACACCAGGGTCTGGATGCTCTGGGCCTGCAGTGCTGGCCTACATACACCTATAGAGATGGCACCTCTGTGGCTTCTGTTATTATAGGATGAGCATATTTACTGAAAGCCACATTGTGCCAGGTATACAACATGGATACAAAGAAGGCTCTGGAACTTCTGACTTCAAAGAACTTAAAATTTGGTTGGAAAGTCAGACAAGGGGGCAGTTATTAGGGCTGTGATGTAAGTGAGATGACAAAAGTAAGCACTGCGTTCTTGGGGTGCAAAAGAAAGGCATCTGATCCGATTCTGTGCAGTGTAGGGAAGCCTTCCTAAGAGAGATCGTCTTCAAAGTGAATCTTTACCTCATATATTTGAAGTCAGGGAACTGGACAAAATGACCTCTTTAGTCCTTCCATGGAGTTCTGTGACACTGTACATGGTGAATGAATCTCAAGAGAAGGAGGGCTTCAACTCAACTGCTAGACTTCCCTGACAAAGATAAGAGAAAAAAAAAGGGTGTGAAGAGCCATTAGAGAGATTTAGCTAAGGTGACCAACTCTTCAAGGGTTTGTTGGAGACTTTCTGGATTTTAAAATCCTAGACCAGGCAGTGCAGATAAAATTGTTAGCTGCTGCAGTAACTACACACTCGATTTTTATGGGATCTTTGACATTGTCAGAGCTTCTAGAATTGAGGAGGTGACTCTATGCAGGTGTGAAATGGCTCTTGATCTGGAGAAGGGTATAGAATTACAAGTCCTCCTGCAAACCTCCCTGGATTGCACATTTTCTATTCCACCTGTCACCTGTTTCTTTCTACAGAGTAGGAAAATAGCAGCCTTCTGGACCATCAGTCTTGAACTAGAGGTTGTTTCAAAGTCATCAGCCATGAAAACGAAATTATTTACACATCCTTTCTATGATGTCACCTTCAAACTTGTTGATTGAAAAAGAAGGGAAAAAATCATGACCTAAGTGAACACAGGAGGAGGACAGGGGCATAGAACAAATGACATTTATGACTGACTGAGAATTTCAATCTCAGCAACTAAAATGGTGAACTTGGGATCACTGGAAATGGAAATAGTTGACTTAACAGATGGTAGGCAGCTCTTGTCAGAAAAGACTGTTCTGAGCATGAGCCTAATTGAGTAGTTTATATCTGTATAAATTAACATTTTTTAAAGCTGTGATATTCTCAGGAGAATTTTCAAAATAAACATTTAGAGTTTTCCAGGTGTCCTCAGTGGAAAACTTATCATTGAACAAAGGTTAATTTCACTAGTTTAAAAATTATACATTGGAAATTCAAATGGACCATGATCTGTCTTTAAAATGATGCAGAAATTTGAGAGCTGAAGATGGACTCTTTTTCTGGTTTTCACAGTGTTCTATAAGTTCTTTTGTTTGAACAGCTCCTTGGGGCAAACATCTGCCTACTTGAAATCTTATTAGGAAAATAACTTCATTTAAATCTTCCCTCATAGCCCTCTCCTGCAAATTTCAGTGTATAGTCCAGCATGCTAGGGAAAATTGAAGCAATTAGGTATGTCTAAATTAAATATTTTTTATTTTTAGGTATATGCTATAGTAATTTTTATGTATAACTACATGTTTAACACTGAATATCTGTCATTTTCTTCTTTAGATTCCTGAAGACTTGTCCAACTAAAGCTTATGTCATTCTGTATTGAGCCCAGTTGTTCCTGGGAACTGTAAAAGTAAACATTGCTAATAAATGGGCATGCATATGTCCAAGTGTAGGGTTCACACAGCAGAAAAGAAACACTTTATTTCTAAGAGAGGAAAACCACATAAGGCAGAGAAACAAACAAGATCTGCTGTTGCTGGGCCAGTAACATGAGAAGGAAGAGAAATCCATAGCAGACTTGTGATACTTGTAGTTTTCCTAAGAATTCTTGGGGTCAAAAAAGAATTAATTAGTAATGCTTGTTATCTGGGCATTGAATAAAATTCAAATGATCTCTCTATTTTTAATTTCAACAGAAACTATTTATCCATCATTAAAAATATTCAAACAGAATAGAAGGACATGAAATAAAATAAAATATCCCACCAGACCCAACTTTCATTGCTCAAAGGCATGATTTTTAAACTTGTCTGTTTTGGTTCTTCCAGTGGCAACCCCCATATGTCTAAATCAGGTAATTACAGCAGTATTTCTAGCTGTACTTTAAAAAAAATTAAACATATCCAGTAACTTCCCATTATGAAAGATGAAGAATTCAGCATACTTAAGCTTCTCTTTCCTTCTCCCACTTCCCACGTTTTGTTATTTATGTTATAAATTTTGGATCTTGTTTTGGTTACCTCTGTACCTCTAAATAATGTACTCAACCCTCTCTTCATCCATCAACCTTAGACAGTATCTCCAGACACCCATTAGGAGGAGAAATATGGCTTCATACATTCCTCCAGAGAAGAGTTCCACTACTTTTACACTGTCAGAGTTTCTGATATTTATATTTCATTCTCCTCAAATGAGGAGGGCTTGAACAACCCACAGGCTAGTACCTCCAGCCCTGCATTGGTGGATTATAACTTTTTTAAGGAGCAGTTTCCCAATTCTAGCCTGGAGGTAGGTAAATACGACTGATAGGGACCTGAGAAAGCAGGCAGAAGAAGGACTACAGGCAGGGTTGTTTCATAGACAGACCTTCAATTACCACCATATTTTTGCCTTACTTTTCATTCCCATTCTCTCACTTGCCAGTCTGGAGCTTTGAGCTTCTCCTGAGCTTACCATGAAGAGTGTCTATATTTTTTGATGCTCAATGGGGACTTCCCGCATTCTTTTCTTATCCACAAATGTGATCTCATTAAAGTTCTGAAATTTTATCAAATTTTGAAAATTTATCAAACTCTGGCTGGTTCATAGACCCACTCTCATTCTCATTCAGTGATATTACGGATCCACTGCTTTTGTTCTTCTCTGAGAGGAAATGGGGTGAAAAGTGTGTGCTTGGGCCACCGTCTTGAATAGAAAAATCTCCATCTTTCATTCTAATTCTTACTCTTTAGCCAAGGCATTTAATTCTCTTTTGTTTATGCAGAAATTGGAATGAATGCAGTTCTGGTCAGTGTCTGTTCAAAGACATGGAATGTCTTTCCAAGAAGTCTTCACCCCTTCTTAGTTTATCAGCTCTCACTGACTCAGCACAAAGACAGCTCAACTGTAGCCTTACTTCTCACTACTTCCTCATGAACACTTTGCCCCAGTCAAACCGAATTGCTTACCATTTCCTCAAGATGACTTTAATTTCCTACTTTTTGCTTTTATTCTGCTGTTCTCTCCAAGCTCCCCTCACCAACACACAGTGCTTCCCTACTTCAAATAATCTTCCACTCTAAATGCAATCTAGCCTGCAGGAGCACAAGGCAAAGATCATCTGCTTCTATGAGCTTCCTCTGACCTCAGCCAGAGGTCCATGACTTTATTGAGTCTGCTTTCCATTGCCCCAGTGGAAAGGTGGGTACCAAGTGATAAATAATAACATGATTGTCTCATTGGATCTGTGGGATTTTAATTTATGGAGGTGACTGAGTGATGACATGGGGAAGCTAATGCCACTGAAAGAAGATTTTGGTTACTCACATTTCCTGAGAGGAGGGGCCACACCGTGTCACACAGGGCCACAGTGATCTCATAGAACATTATAGCAGAGAGGTTTGTACCTCTCTGTGAGATTTATGACATGCATGTTGAATTGTGGCAATTTATGCTGTGTCTCATCGTCCTTCACCAGTAGCCTCATGGAGGATAGAGTATATGTCTTAATCATGTTGGGATTCTCTGCAACTCCTATAACAAGGGTTTGCAGATTTCTCACTGGAGGAAAATGCCTTCTTTTCTGCTCCCATACACTTGCTTAATTTCTTAGGATTCCTTACATATCAAGCATTGTTTTCTCAACAATTTGTCTTAAGAATTCTTAGTATCACTTCACTTCTATATTCAACAACGTTCCAGTTAGATGTTCTATAGAAATATAGGATGGTTGCGGGTTTCAGTGTGGGGTGACTTGCGGGTGATGAGAAGTGATTAAGAAATTAAAAAGACAACTTGAGAAACTTGGAGGAGAACTTCTAAGAGTAGGTGGGGCCATAGCTGAAAACTTTGCCACTGTCCAGATTATCCCAACCCTGGAAACTCCATGTGTTAGTCAGTTCTGCTTGGTTATGCTGCAGTTACAAAGACCTGTTGGTGACTTACACCTCACAGGTTTAGTTCTAACTCACTTTCCATTCAGGTGCAGGTCAACCATGGCTCTACTCTACGTGTTCTCTTCCTTTCAGGATTCAGGCTGAAAGACTCAGCTCATCTGGCGTATGCTGGCCTTGCGACAGTAGGAAAAGAGTAATGGAAGTGCTACATGATGGCTTTATAAGGTTCTGCTCTAAAGGAGCGTCACCAATTTCCCTTGCATTTCATTGCTAAAAGAATTCGCGTGGCCAAGGCTAATATTAAAGAAGTATTATCCTCCCAACTGGAAAAAATCATATAAACTACCTCACCCCAGAAAATAAATATTAGTGATACTAATAATAAATTACAAGTGAATAATAAAAGCTACAAGTGGGCACCTCCATGGCCTGACACTAAGTAACATTTTACTTTCTCCTTAGACAGCCCTGCCAGGTAACTGGTAGGAAACATACTCAGAGTGGTTGGTTAGTTTATTAGCTTAATGTGACCCAGCTAGTTAGGTGGAGAACCAAAATTCTGAACCAGGTTTCCCGGCACCTGGTAAGAAATAAATAAATTCCCTTGTTAGACCAAGGTACAGCCATCAGGACAATGCACAATTATCCCAGCAACATGTAAAACTGTGCTCCCACAGCACTGCATTATTCCTAGTTTTGCTTCCAATGCTAGCTGAAGCTGCCTTGGCAGTCTCCAACCTTCTAGCTTCTGATCTCTTACCATCACCCACCCACGAGACCTGGGGCTTGTCATCATTTTAGTCTGACATCACCTTTTGGGGAGGCCTGCTCTTCTGACTCTCCTATTTTCTGTTGCGCTGAGGAACCCTCCAGGACCCAACCAGAAATCTCAAAATCTCCCTCCCGTACATGGTAATGGCACCAGCAAAACCCAAACACAATCGAACCCTTAGGTGGCTTGTTTTAAAAGAGGTTTGGTAAAGTTAAGCTACTCTCAGTGACCCTCCATAAATATTCATAGGCAGGGATCTTTCTGATAATTTATTATGAGTAGAAATTGTTTCCCCTCAGTTTCAAGTTGTCGTCTATTAGGCAGTCCTGGTATTTCATTTTAATGTATAAGAGATCACTTAGTGATATACTCTGATGATTCCTGAAATCTGTCACCTATCATAGGATAACATTGGCGGTCCTCCAACACTTACTCGAGGCAAAGCAGAATCAGGCAAGAAGGTAAATATTCAAAGTCAGGAAAGTTGGTTTTTACACTGAACAACACTGAATCATACATTGCAAAATGCTAATGTAATTAGCAGCCTGTTTATCAACTCATCTGCATCATAGGGGTGTGGAGGGGTATTGACAATGAAAGGTCTCCTTTACCTTCGTCACTTAAATCTCCTGGATAATTCATGAGCAAAAAGCAAGGTGTGGTGGAACTTCCCTAGCAGTCCAGTGGTTAAGACTTTGCCTTCCAATGCAGTGGGTGCAGTTGCAGTCCCTGGTCGGGGAGCTAAGATCCCACATGCCTCGTGGCCAAAAAACGAAAACAGAAGAACAGAAGTGAGAACGAAGCAGAAGGCATCAGAGCCCCAGGATGACTTCATAGAGTAGGGCCACTCACCCGCTCTAAACCACCTGCCTGCCTCCAGAAAGTGATGTGAAAGAGAAGAGCCAGGTGGAAGAGCATCGGCACAGGGGCACGCTTTTCTCCTGGTGCAGAAAGGAGCACAGGAAGGATCTTGGTGCTCTGGCTGGCTGACATGCCTGAGCCTCTGAGGTGGGAGAGCCAAGTTCAGGACATTGGTCCACCAGAGACCTCCCGGCCCCACGAATATCAATCAGCGAGAGCTCTCCCAGAGATCTCCGTCTCAACATGAAGACCCAGATCCACTCAATGACTAGCAAGCTCCAATGCTGGACACCCCATGCCAAACAACTAGCAAGACAGGAACACACCCCACCCATTAGCAGAGAGGCTGCCTAAAATCATAAGGTCACAGACACCCCAAAACATACCACCGGATGTGGTCCTGCCCACCAGAAAGACAAGATCCAGTGTCATCCACCAGAACAGAGGCACCAGTCCCCTCCACCAGGAAGCCTACACAACCCACTGAACCAACCTTACCCACTGGGGGCAGACACCAAAAAAACCAGGAACTACAAACCTGTAGCTGGCGGAAAGGAGACACCAAACACAGTAAGTTAAGCAAAATGAGAAGACAGAGAAATACACAGCAGATGAAGGAGCAAAGTAAAAACCCACCAGACCAAACAAATGAAGAGGAAATAGGCAGTCTACCTGAAAAAGAATTCAGAGTAATTATAGTAAAGATGCTACACAAAGCTACAGTTAACAGGATGCATATGGTCAACTTGTCTTTGATAAAGGAGGCAAGAATATACAATGGAGAAAAGACAGCCTCTTCAATAAGTGGTGCTGGGAAAACTGGACAGCTGTATGTAAAAGAATGAAATTAGAACACTCCCTAACACCATACACAAAAATAAACTCAAAATGGATTAAAGACCGTATGTGTGTGGGTTTATCTCTGGGCTTCTGTCTTATTCCACTGATCTATATTTCTGTTTTTGTGCCAGTACCATACTGTCTTGATAACTGTAGCTTTGTAATTTAGTCTGAAGTCAGGGAGCCTGATTCCTCCAGCTCTGCTTTCCTTTCTCAGAATTGCTTTGGCTCTTCGGGGTCTTTTGTGTTTCCATACAAATTGTGAAAATTTTTGTTCTAGTTCTGTGAAAAATGCCTTTGATAGTTTGATAGGGATTGCATTGAATATGTAGAGAGCTTTGGGTAGTAGAGTCATTTTCACAAAGTTGATTCTTCCAAGAACATGGTCTATCTCTCCATCTGTTTGTATCATCTTTAATTTCTTTCTTCAGTGTCTTATAGTTTTCTGCATACAGGTCTTTTGGATCCTCAGGTAGGTTTATTCCTAGGTATTTTATTCTTTTGGTTGCAATGGTAAATGGGAGTGTTTCCTTAATTTCTCTTTCAGACCAAACAAATGAAGAGGAAATAGGCAGTCTACCTGAAAAAGAATTCAGAGTAATTATAGTAAAGATGCTACACAAAGCTACAGTTAACAGGATGCATATGGTCAACTTGTCTTTGATAAAGGAGGCAAGAATATACAATGGAGAAAAGACAGCCTCTTCAATAAGTGGTGCTGGGAAAACTGGACAGCTGTATGTAAAAGAATGAAATTAGAACACTCCCTAACACCATACACAAAAATAAACTCAAAATGGATTAAAGACCGTATGTGTGTGGGTTTATCTCTGGGCTTCTGTCTTATTCCACTGATCTATATTTCTGTTTTTGTGCCAGTACCATACTGTCTTGATAACTGTAGCTTTGTAATTTAGTCTGAAGTCAGGGAGTCTGATTCCTCCAGCTCCGTTTTTTTTCCCTCAAGACTGCTTTGGCTATTCGGGGTCTTTTGTGTCTCCATACAATTCCTAGGTTTTCTTTCTTTTTTGGACAGGATTTTAAATGAGATTTTGTTTTTTACTTTCTCTTTCTGATATTTCATTGTTAGTATAAAGAAATGCAACAAATTTCTGTATATTAATCCTGTATCCTGTTGCCTTGCTGAATTCATTTATTAGTTCTTATAGTTTGTGGAGTCTTTTGGGATCTCTATATAGACGTCTACAAATACTGACAGTTTTATCTCTTCCCTTCCAATTTGGATATATTTTATTTCTTTTTCCTCTCTGATTGCTGTGGCTAAAACTTCCAAAGCTATGTTGAATAATAGTGGTTAGAGTGGGCAAGCTTATCCTGTTCCTGATCTTAGTGGAAATGGCTTCAGGTTTTCACCATTGAGAATGATGTTGGCTGTGGTTTTGGCACATATGGCCTTTATTATGTTGAGGTAAGTTCCCTTTATGCCTACTTTCCGGAGGGGTTTTTATCATAAATGGGTGTTGAATTTTGTCAAAAGCTTTTTCTGCATCTATTGAGATGATCATATGTTTTTTTATCCTTCAGTTAATATGGTGTATCACATTTATTGATTTGTGTATATTGAAGAATTCTTGCGTTCCTGGGATAAATCCCACTGGATCATGATTTATGATCCCTTTAATGTGCCGTTGGATCCTGTTGGTTCGTGTTTTGTTGAGGATTTTTGCATCTATGTTTATCAGTGACATTGGCCTATAGTTTTCTTTTTTTGTGACATCCTTGTCTGGTTTTGGTATCAGGGTGATGGTGGCCTTGTAGAATGAGTTTGGGAGTGTTCCTCCCTCTGCTATATTTTGGAAGAGTTTGAGAAGGTTACGTGTTAGCTCTTCTCTAAATGTTTGATAGAGTTCACATGTGAAGCCATCTGGTCCTAGGCTTTTGTTTGTTGGAAGATTTTAAATTACAGTTTCAATTTCAGTGCTTGTGATTGGTCAACTAGTGTTATTGATCTTTGCTGTTGTTTCCTTCATTTCTTCATCATTTATTTCTGATCTGATCTTTATGGTTTCTTTCCTTCTGCTAACTTTAGTGCTTTTTATTGGTCTGTTTATATTTTCTATTTCTTCCTGGTTCAGTCTCAGACGCTGTGCATTTCTAGGAATGTGTCCGTTTCTACCAGGTTTTCCATTTTATGGGTATATAATTGCTTGTAGTAATCTCTCATGATCCCTTGTATTTCTGCAGTGTCAGATCCATCCTGGAGAATCTTCCATGAGCACTTGAGAAGAAAGTGGATTCTGTTGTTTTTGTATGGAATGTCCTATAAATATGAATTAAGTCCATCTTTCTTATTGTATCATTTAAAGCTTGTGTTTCCTTATTTATTTTCATTATGGACGATCTGTCCATTGGTGAAAGTGTGGTGTTAAAGTCCCCTACTATTATTGTGTTATGTCAATTTCCCCTTTTATGGTTGTTAACATTTGCCTTATGTATTGAGGTGCTCCTATGTTGGGTGCATAAATATTTATAATTGTTATATCTTCTTCTTGGATTGATCCCTTGATCATTATGTAGTGTCCTTCTTTGTCTCTTGAAATAGTCTTTAAAGTCTGTTTTGTCTGATATGAGAATCGCTACACCAGCTTTCTTTTGATTTTCATTTGCATGGGATATCTTTTTCCAACCCCTCATTTTCAGTCTGTATGTTTCCCTAGGTCTGAAGTGGGTCTCTTGTAGACAGCATATATATGGGTCTTTTTTTTGTATCCATTCGGCCAGTCTGTGTCTTTTGGTTGGAGCATTTAATCCATTTACATTTAAGGTAGTTATTGATATGTATTGATATGTATTCCTATTACCATTTTCTTAATTGTTTTGGGTTTGTTATTTTAGGTCTTTTCCTTCTCTTGTATTTCTTGCCTAGAGAAGTTCCTTTAGCATTTGTTGTAAAGCTGGTTTGCTGGTGCTGAATTCTCTTGGCTTTTGCTTATCTGTAAAGGTTTTAATTTTCCGTCAAATCTGAATGAGATCCTTGCTGGATAGAGGAATCTTGGTTGTAGGTTTTTCCCTTTCCTCACTTTAAATATGTCCTGCCACTCCCTTCTCGCTTGCAGAGTTTCTGCTGAAGGATCAGCAGTTAACCTTATGGGGATTCCCTTGTATGTTATTTGTTGCTTTTTCCCTTGCTGCTTTTGATATTTTTTCTTTGTATTTAATTTTTGCTAGTTTGATTAATATGTGTCTTGGCGTGTTTCTCCTTGGATTTATCCTGTATGGGACTCTGCGCTTCCTGGACTTGATTGACTATTTCCTTTCCCATATTAGGGATGTTTTCAACTATAATCTCTTCAAATATTTTCTCAGTTCCTTTTTTTCTCTCTTCTTCTTCTGGTATTCCTGTAATTTGAATGTTGGTGTGTTTAATGTTGTCCCAGAGGTCTCTGAGACTGTCCTAAATTCTTTTCATTTTTTTTCTTTATTCTGGTCTGCAATAGTTATTTCCACTATTTTATCTTCCAGATCACTTATCCATTCTGCCTCAGTTATTCTACTATTGATTCCTTCTGGAGAATTGTTAATTTCATTCATTGTGTTGTTCATCATTGTTTGTTTGCTCTTTAGTTCTTCTAGGTCCTTGTTAAATGTTTCTTGTATTTTCTCCATTCTATTTCCAAGATTTTGGGTCATCTTTACTATCATTACTCTGAATTCTTTTTCAGGTAGCCTGCCTATTTCCTCTTCATTTTTTGGTCTCGTGGGTTTTTACCTTGCTTCTTCACCTGCTGTGTATTTCTCTGTCTTCTCATTTTGCTTAACTTACTGTGTTTG
>NC_041226.1:11219778-11245020 GCF_002837175.3 Physeter macrocephalus | reverse complement strand
GTTTGCTCTTTAGTTCTTCTAGGTCCTTGTTAAATGTTTCTTGTATTTTCTCCATTCTATTTCCAAGATTTTGGGTCATCTTTACTATCATTACTCTGAATTCTTTTTCAGGTAGCCTGCCTATTTCCTCTTCATTTTTTGGTCTCGTGGGTTTTTACCTTGCTTCTTCACCTGCTGTGTATTTCTCTGTCTTCTCATTTTGCTTAACTTACTGTGTTTGATGTCTCCTTTCTGCGGGCTGCAGGTTCCTAGTTCCTGTTTTTTTTTGGTGTCTGCCCCCAGTGGGTAAGGTTGGTTCAGTGGCTTGTGCAGGCTTCCTGGTGGAGGGGACTGGTGCCTGTGTTCTGGTGGATGACACTGGATCTTGTGTTTCTGGTGGGCAGGACTGCGTCCGGTGGTATGTTTTGGGGTGTCTGTGACCTTATTATTATTTTAGGCAGCCTCTCTGCTAATGGGTATGGTTGTGTTCTTCTCTTGCTAGTTGTTTGGCATAGGGGGTCCAGCCCTGTAGCTTGCTGGTCATTGAGTGGACCTGGATCTCAGCAGTGAGATGGAGATCTCTGGGAGATATTTTGCTGTTTGATATATGTGGGGCCGGGAGTTCTTTGGTGGACCAGTGTCCTGAACTCGGCTCTCCCACCTCAGCGGCTCAGGCCTGACACCCGGCCAGAGCACCAAGACCGTGTCAACCACTCAGCTGAGAAGAAAAGCATTTAAAAAAAAAAAGAAAGAAAGAAAAATAATAATAATAAAGTTATTAAAATAAAAAATAATTAAAAGTAAAAATATTAAAAAGTAATAACCCAAAAAAGAAAGAAACCAGAGAGCAACCAAACCAAAAAACAAATCCAATGATAACAAGCGCTAAAAACTATACAGAAAAAAAATTAAATAAATAAATAAATGAACAGACTGAACCCTAGGAGAAATGGTATAACAAAGCTGTACAGACAAAATCACACAAAGAAGCATACACATACACACTCACAAAAAGAGAAAAAGAAAATATATATATATATATTTATGTAAATACTAAACTAAAATAAATGTAAAACCAGAAGCAAATTAGATGCAGAAAGCAAACCCCAAGTCTACAGTTGTTCCCAAGGTCCACTGCCTCAATTTGGGATGATTCGTTGTCTATTCAGGTATTCCACAGATGCAGCGTACATCAAGTTGACTGTGGAGATTTAATCCGCTGCTCCCGAGGCTGCTGGGAGGGATTTCCCTTTCTCTTCTTTCTTCGCACAGCTCCCGGGGTTCGGCTTTGGATTTGGCCCCGCCCCTGCATGTAGGTCACCTGAGGGCGTCTGTTCTTTGATCAGACAGGACAGGGTTAAAGGAGCAGCTGATTCGGGGGCTCTGGCTCACTCAGGCCAAGGGGAGGGAAGGGTACGGAATGCAGGGCGAGCCTGTGGTGGCAGAGGCTGGCGTGACGTTGCACCAGCCTGAGGTGCACCGTGTGTTCTCCCGGGGAACTTGTCCCTGGATCACAGGATCCTGGCAGTGACGGGCTGCACAGGCTCCCGGGAGGGGAGGTGTGGATAGTGACCTGTGCTTGCACCCAGGGTTCTTGGTGGCTGCAGCAGCAGCCTTAGCGTCTCATTCCCGCCTTTGTTGTCCGAGCTGATAGCCACGGCTCACGCCCGTCTCTGGAGCTCGTTTAGGTGGTGCTCTGAATCTCCTCTCCTTGCGCACCCCGAAACAATGGTCTCTTGACTCTTAGGCAGGTCCAGACTTTTTCCTGGACTCCATCTGGCTAGCTGTGGTGCACTAGCCCCCTTCAGGCTGTGTCCACGCAGCCAACCCCAGTCCTCTCCCTGTGATCCGACCTCCAAAGCCTGAGCCTCAGCTCCCAGCCCCCGCCCGCCCCGGCGGGTGAGCAGACAAGCCTCTCGGGCTGGTGAGACTGCGGGAATCTCTCCTCTTTGCCCTCCGCACCCCTGTTGCTGCGCTCTCCTCCGCGGCTCTGAAGCTTCCCCCCTCCGCCACCCACAGTCTCCACCAGTGAAGGGGCTTCCTAGTGTGTGGACACTTTTCCTCCTTCACAGCTCCCTCCCACTGGTGCAGGTCCCGTCCATATCCTTTTGTCTCTGTTTTTTCTTTTTTCTTTGCCCTACCCAGGTACGTAGGGAGTTTCTTGCCTTTGGCGAGGTCTTAGGTCTTCTGCCAGCGTTCAGTAGGTGTTCTGTAGGAGTTGTTCCACATGTAGATGTATTTCTGATGTATTTGTGGGGAGGAAGGTCATCTCCAGGTCTTAGTCCTCCGCCATCTTGAAGGTTCCTCCAGAAGCAATATTGTAACAAATATAAAGACTAAAAATGGTCCACATAAAAAAAAATCTTAAAAAAAAAAAAAGCGCAAAGTGGGGATCAGAGCTGAGGCACAAAATGGTTCTGCGGATCATCTATAATGAGTTTAAATGCATTCTTTCTTCCGTATGTCAGCAAGCAGAGTTGGTTTGCTTAGAGTTCACTTTAACTGTGGTTTTACATCAAAAATGGAACATCACTTTGTAATCATTAAGTGTTTTGCTTGGATATTAAATATTGAAGTTCCTCTGATTGCTAAGCCCATAATTAAGAGGGGAAGGAAACCTGTAATGTTACAGATGTTTTCCCATTTGATAATCATGTGGTGAAAGCAATCATGAATAGAAATATTGTAGTTAGTTGTTCAGAATAAATAGGAACTCCTGAGGAGACTCAGAGACAGTAAAGAGAAGCACTGCAGGCATGTGACTGCAGGGTCAAAGGAGAGAGGAAAAGGCCCCCGTGTGTGCAGGAATTTGGAGCAGCAGAGGAAAGGTAGCACAGGGTTCCCCATAAGGAGGTTGGCAACGGGCAGCAAGGGCTGGATGCGGAACCTGTCCAGGATTCAGTCCTTACTGCTCGGAGGCCCTAGGCATGCTGTTCAGAGCTTCACTCTTCTCACCTGTAAAATAAGGATAGGAATGTCTGTCTTGGACTGATCTGAGAATTAAAGGGGGTACTGGGTGTAAAGTGTTTCGCCCTTGATACTTGTAGCTATCATCATCCCCTAGTTTATAAACTCCATGAGAACCTGGATCTTGTCTGACTTATTCACTGAAATATCTTTGGGCCAAGAATGGTTTCTGGCTTATAATGGACCCACAACAAACAGTTATTGAAATAATAAATACAAAAGACAATAGGGTTTCCCTAGTGGCGCAGTGGTTAGAAATCCGCCTGCCAGTGCAGGGGACACGGGTTCGCGCCCTGGTCTGGGAAGATCCCACATGCCGCGGAGCGACTAAGCCCGTGCACCACAAGTACTGAACCTGTGCTCTAGAGCCCGCAAGCCACAACTACTGAGCCCATGTGCCACAACTACTGAAGCCCCCGTGCCTAGAGCCTGTGCTCCGCAACAAGAGAGACCACTGCAATGAGAAGCCCGTGCACCTCAACGAAGAGTATCCCCTGCTCGCCGCAACTAGAGAAAGCCCACACACAGCAACGAAGACCCAACACAGCCAAAAATAAATAAACACATAAATAAAATTTTTTAAAAGACAATAATAAATGAATAGAAATGAGAAACTTGACAGAAAACAGTATATCAAAGAAACTGGTTTATGAGAAAATTAAGAGAATTCTGGTTAGGTGATAGGACACATGTAGGTGAAAAGGTAAACTCCAGGGCAGGGCAGACAGACGTTTCAAACGACCTTACAGAATTAGCAGAAATAAGGGTCTTGAAGGAAAGTAAAATTTCTGTATATTCTCGGGAAATGGTTTCAGTATTAACTTTATTAGTCTATTGAGTGATGTTCCCCAGTGAAGTAAGGAGCCATTCTCATGAGAGAACAGTTAAAGTTGTTGGGATAAATAACAAAGCAGCACTGCCCTGGGCTAGACAACATGACTGCACCAGATTGCTTTCTGTTTCTGACTCCGGTTCTCTGACAGCGTATAGACAAAAAAACGGTAGACTCTTCTCCCTTGAGCCCCAGAGAAGTAGAATCTTAAACAGAGTTTTCAGCCCTATGCCTGCATATGCTTGTTTGAAAGCATGACATAGTTAAGTCTCATGATGATTTTTTGTACAGTTAGAGTTGGCTGCTTTTGGAAAAATCCCCAAGGTTTTGCTGCTGGCTCTGTAGTCTGACCACTTAAGGTGCCCTGAGCAATCATCTTTATGATTTGACTGTTCTAGTCCCTTAAGACAATGTGTTAAGGTTTTAGAGGACTGGGCAGGAGTTAAACAACTCCAAACCAACCTAAGGAAAAGTTATGGCATTTTAAGCTATTGCAAACCAAACGTGAGATGTAAAAACATTGTTGAAGGTATTCAGGTCAACACTGAGCTTTGACTAGGGTTCGAGGATGCACGTTTCCACCAAGTTTTCAGTAAGAGGGTTAATATTTAATTATGATCAAAGTCAGAGTGCCATGATATTCTAGGATATCTGCAAACAGCTTTTTGACAGCTACTCATAGTGTTACTCAGCGCACATTCTGTATTAGGTTATATAGAGCTCAAGGCTCTATATAAAGTGAAAGTACTTGCATTTTGCTGAAAAATGAGTCACTAAAGGCTCCAGAATTTGGAGTCTAGACAGAGTGAGCGAATAAGCCAGGCAACAGAAGGGCTAGTCATCACAACTGGTCCTGACAGCTTTGCCCACATCAATCTGCACTGCTCAGCCAGGCCATCTGTGTGACTAGCTCAGATGGGCAGCTGCCCTCGTTTCTTCAGGAAGGGCCTTGGTTTCATGCGCCTGCAGTGAAACCTCCGGAAGAAGAAATGGAGTTTAAGCAGCATAGCAGCATTTTGACATAACAACACGTTGAATGGTGATGCTGCGGGGGCAGGATTGAGGGACAGATGTCAGTTAGCTCCAGAATTTGCTTGGTGAGTTTTTAATAAGAACTGATCCGTTCACAGGTCAACTGGCAATTATTCATTTCATGGTCACCCCGAGCTTGCTGGGGACCCACAGTGTCTCTTCTAGTGCAAAAGAGCTTCTCTCCTGAGCAAGTCATGCTGCATCTCAAAGGGAAGACAAATTCTTGTCTTAGGAATATTATGCCTCCTTGCAGGGGCTGAGAGAACTGCAATTCTCTCCAAGTTCCTGACAATTAGGAGGCTCACCCTTAGAAGCAGGAGGCAAGGCTGGGTCTGGTTTTGCTCACTGGGCCCCCGTGTGTAGCAGTGATGTTCTGTTGCTTCCTTGTGTTGAATTCTTGGGATGAGTAATACCTAGTCTCTCCAACAGATATTCTTTGGAGAAGATGATTTCTTAAATGAAGCTACGCTACGTTTCACTTAAAGTTCCTTCATTAAGCCATTTTTAAAAGCAAGTGCCAAATTGAGTGCTTATTCTGGCTTGATTTTATAAGGTTTATTTTCCTTCTGCGTGAGTTTCCTCATCGATAAAAAACAATATATAAACACTGCTCCTCCCAATCTTTTGATCATGTATCAAAGACACAAGAAAGCAAAAATAATCCACAGCTGACCAGTAAACCAGGCAGACTGCACAGTTAGAAGCCTCCCAGTGGCTCCAAGGCTGGGGCTGGTAGGAGAGCCTGCAGGTGGCAGGTGGGGTGGTGCTGCTGATCCAGGCTGCGGCCCTGAGTTCACTTTTCCTCTTGAGCATCTCGCTGCTGCTCCGGCCGTTGCTGGCCAGGCTCTCTTTGAGGTACCCCAGCTCTTACCTCACTGTTCTTCTCTGAGTAAGATGGTTAGAACTCTCCTCTAGGCTTTATCAAATACTGAAAAGAGGAAAATGAAGAAACAAAAGACACGTGTGCTCAGGACATGGTTAATAAGGGTGCTTTTATTTTATACTAAATAGATCACCCACACAATAAGAATGAGAGGCTGGAGGTTTGGGGAGAGCATGGATGTAGGCGGGAGGTACAACCCATCCTAGAGAGAAGGCAGTACCTGGAGGATTCTAAGAAAACCTAGTTGCTGATTCAAAACCAGGGGCTCCTGGTACATGATGACTTCCTCTTCAGGGCGTTGCCTGCCATCTCCTGGGATGGAATTGTGCCTCAAAGCTTAGCCCTTTTTTCCGGGCCCTTCCTGACTGCCAGGCCTGCTCCTCAGGCAGCCAGGATGTTCTCTCATCCACCTGCCGATCTGGGTGTGAGCTCCTGGCTCCATCTGGCCCCTTTTATCTTATTTTGTTCCTCATCTTTCTCCAGGGCCCTGCAGCCTCCTAAGGTGCTGAATTGCAGGATGCTAACCAGGCTCCTGGGAAAGGCTTCGTCCTTCCCACCCCTGCTCCCAGCTGATGTTCTCTACCTCATCCTGTGGGTGGGAGTTAGAAACTAGCTGGGTTTCAACTCACAGTCGGTTTTGGTCCAAGGACTGTCAGGTTGGACACCTGAGGAGTTGGAGGCATGATGCCTGGTTCTGTTTCTTTCCCTTTCCATTGCCGGGTAGGAGGAAAAAAGGCATTGCCAACGGGTATCTGCATCTGCTTCTTCCCACCCTTGGATTTCTTCAGTGGCTTTTAGAGGAATACGTAGGAGCTTTAGCAAATTTAATTTTAATAAAACTCACTTACTAAACATCTTTTATCCTCAGAGTGGTACTCTAGGCCCTGGATGTGGAAAGCAGGGGTGGGGGCCCCAGGGATTGGGGAATTCCTATCCTCACTGGTTCCTGAGCTCACCATAGTGGCTTAGAGAAGGACTGAATATTAATCCTTTAATTTAATGCAGAAAGGTCAGACTTTTTTAATGAGTTAAATATTTTCATAAATAAAGAAGCTTATATATTTGTCTAAACGGAAGTCATGCTCAGATGTACAGATTTGTATGTGTCCTGAATAATCAATCCACATTTACCAATCACCTGTGCGTCCAGATGACAGTCACCATCCAGGCCTACTCTTCCTTCCATCAGAGCCCCTGGCATTACTGTGGGAGCCAGGGAGAGCACATCCAAACTTTTCTTTTTTTAAGACACCTGTGATTTCAGAAATAAAGAAGCCATGCATGGCAAATAAAATATGAAAAGATGCCCTACGTCATATGTCATCAAGGAATTCCAAATTAAAACGACAGTGAGATATCACTACATACCTGTTAGAACGATGAAAATCAGAACACTGACAACACCAAATGACGGCAAGGCTGTGGAGCAACAAGAACTCTCATTCATTGCTGATGGGAATGCAAAATGGTATGGCCACTTTGGCAGACAGTTTGACAGTTTCTCATAAAACTACACATACTCTTACCATTCAATCCAGAAATTGTGCTCCTTGGTATTTACCCAAAGGAGCTGCAAACGTATGTCCACACAAAAGCCTGCACATGGATGTTTACAGAAGCTTTATTCATAATCGACAAAACTTGGAAGCAACCAAAACGCCTTTTAAGTAGGTGAATAGATGAACTGTGGTACATCCAGGTAATGGAATATTATTCAGTGATGAAAAGAAATGATCTATCAAGTGATGAGGAATCTTAAGTGCATATCACTAACTGAAAGAAGCCAATCTGAAAAGGCTACATACTGTATGCTTCTAATTATATGACATTCTGGAAAAGGCAAAATTATGGAGACAGTAAAATGATCAGTGGTTGCCATGGGTGGGGAAGAGGAGAGAGGAAGAGACAGAGCACAGAAGATTTTAAGGCAGTGAAAATACTCTGTATCATGTTTTAATGATGAATATATGTGATTATACATTTGCCCAAACCCATAGAATGTATAACACCAAGAGCAAACTCTAATGTAAACTTTGGACTTTGGGTGATTATGATGTGTCAATGTAGGTTCATCCTTGGTAAAAAATGTACAGATACAGTGACTGATGTTGATAATGGGGGAAGCTATGCATATGTGGGGGCAGGGGGTATGTGGGCAATCTTTTTACTTTCCTCTCAATTTTATTAGTCTTTTTAGGCTATTTTCAGCAGGTCTGCACTTACGGGAGGGTGATGCTGTGTGATTGGGCAGTCCCACGTTTACATGGATTATTTGGGCAGATCATGTTCAGCCCAAGCATCTGAGAAGAGCAGCTCTGAGCAGGGGCAGATCCTGTGGATCCCAGAGAGGTCTGGGGGGAGAGCAGGTCCTGAGTGGAGTGATATGTGGGCACCCTGCTGATGAGGTCTTTTAGGAGGAACACGGAGAGGTAGGAAAGGGCTGAAGAAAGGCAAGTTAAATGAGGCTAAAGCCAAATTTGTCCTGTTTCAAAAGTTGTTGTGAGATGGCTCTGAGCCAGGAAAACCAGAGGAAGTTGATTTTCTCTTTTTGTTTTTCTTCCTTTCACCCAAATAACCCCCAGAAATAGGATTCAACTATATTATGGGTTAAATAGACATTGTAAAATTGGTCTGGGGCTTGATCACCATGTGGGATTTTGTTCTCGTGGGAAATAAATTCCAGCTTCCAAATGACTGACTTAAAGAGGCCACTTTTAAAAGTAGCAGGTTGCTTACTCCTACATTCACTTTTAAAGGAACTTGTAACTAAATATTAAGCTTTCCAATTGTGAGAGTTTGTGATTTTGATCATTCTAGATTCTTGACTTCATTAAATAAATTTTTCACTCTTTCTGATTTCTTGGTGCCAAGCTCTGAATACACTGTATATACTGACATTTCTAAGTTGACTTTTAAGAAAAGCTCTATGTTTTACCAAAATCATAGAGTATCTATATTAAAAAAAAAAAAACCTGAATAACCTAGTATAGAGATAATATGGTTATAGATAATATGGTTATAGAGAACCAAAGAATGGATTAACTTTTCATTAGAGCTAGAAATACACTTAAGCTAAAATATTAATTGTCAGTGTGGTCTGATTTGAGGAGCCCACAAAACTTCGGTGGACCAGGTCTCTCCTACCTTCTCGAAGCACACTATGGAAATTACATCATCATTATTTCATTCTCAGGTTCGGGTGCTTTACTGCCAAAGTATTCTTATATGGTACTGGAGGAAAAACTGAGTTTACTCTTTAGTATAACGTGGCCAGCAGTGCCTGTCCTACTAACTTAGGATGAAAGGAGATGATGTATATGATGTATATGAGCACATGTTGTATGTTATAAAGTATTTTTAAAGCTCACATATCTGTAGGGAGCAAATAATTAAACAGCAAAATCCAGCCACCTTACATAGGGGAAATTTCTTATAGTGTGACATGAGAAATAACAGTGATAATAAAGTCCAGGCAATAGAATGAGTTTTGTTATTGTTTTGTTTTATTCTGTTTTGTCTTTGCTTTTATTTTGTTTTGCTTTTTTTTTGTAGCTCTCAGCCTGAAGTTATTTTCTGTCCCCTAAAATGTATGTTTATATACGTGTGTGTGTATATATATATACACACACAATTTGCTAGAAAACAAAGCCTAAAATAAAGATTATGTGCCAACACTTTATTAAAGACTGACTCCTAGGAATGTAGGAGTGAGAAAGAAGTCGGGTGAGGTGGGGAAGGAGAGTGAGCAAATAGAAGGGAGCGTGTTCTTGAGATGCCTGCACTTCATGGTGAACTGAGTGCTTGGTGCCCCAGAAAGCTTTGGAGGATGCATGCTGCTACTGCATCTCTCAAGAGTCTCTGGAGGGAGAATAGGAGAAGAATTGTTTTACTGACTTCCATCTCCTATTGGGTGAAGCTTGCCTCTGTAGTACATTCACACACTTCCCTCCTCAGTCACACACCTGTACACAGTGAGCAGCCACAGGGAAGTGCCAGGGTACTTGCAAGGCTTGGGTGTAAGGTGAGGCACCCACACAGCCAAAGACATGCAGCCCAGGGCCCTGGGTCTGTAGAATATGTAGCAGCAGAAAGCAGGCCCCGTGACTGTAGCAACACCAAGGCGTGTGTGTGGGTCTAGGGTGATGTGTCAACCATACACCGTAAAACACAGCATCGAGGAAGTCACCTTAGATCATTTCTGCTGGCACTTTCGCTGAGTGCACTTCTGAGAAGGGAGGACATTTTCGGTTCTCACACTGCAGAGCTGTGTAGCAGCTGACAGTAATGGAGATAATTAGAGGTATGGAGGTGATCACAAGTTGACCTATAATGAGCAGTTTGAGTAGTTGTGACAGAGCGAGTAAGATCTTTCTGTAAAGCAATATTTCAGATCTTATACGAGGGAGCAACTTGATATAGATGGGTGTGACAGGGACAAGAGTGCAGGAAACAAGGTGAGTCCTTGATTCAGAGAAAGATCCCAGAGAGCAAGAGAAGATGGTTCTAGTGCCAGTTAAGCTTCATCAGGCCTTAGTACCACAAGTTACTGAAATGTCGTATTGATTTTTTAGTATCTATATATAATGTATGTTTTTACTCATGCATCAGATATTTATTGAGAGCCTACTGGAGGTGGGGTTCTATTCTAGGCTTTGCCCTCTCAGCAGTTTATGCCCTCTTGGCACTTAGATTCCAGTGCAGGAAGACAGACAACAGCGTGTCAGAAGGTGGGAGTGTCGTGAAGAGAAATAAAGCAGGACAAGAGAGACAGTGTGTGGGGTGGAGAGGCAGGAGTTGCTATTGCTATAGAACAGTCAAAGAACGCCTCTGTGATAAGGCCACATCCGAGCAGAGACCGATATGTGTATATTTAATATTGTCACCCAGATATTCTCAATTTTACTGTCATCATAAATGTCTGAACAGAAGAAACTCTTTATGTTATTATCCAAAAGAGATACCTGAAAATGGTAGAACCCACTGGCAATTGCAGTCAAAATCCTGGTTTCTATGACCCAGTAATAGTAACTATGCCAGAAATCATCTGGGCAGGTAGGAAGGACTTGCCCATGGACGGTTGTGACACACAGCAAAGTGTAGCTGCCAGATGGGTCCCAGAGGGACAGGACACCAGTCAAGTATGGTTTAAGGTTGAGTTGGTAGAGAAGAAAAGTCCCATCCGTGGTTGATAGCTATAGGCCAGAGGACTTGTTTTGAGGATGTTTTGTTTGGTCTAAGGATAGTTAACATTTATAAACTGTTGAATGTTTAAAAAATTTTTTGAGTTAGCGTGCCTTTGGGTCATGTGTGGGTTACCGCAGCCAGCTGTAGTGGGCTGTGAATTCATGGTATACCAGCACAGTGGAAGCAATAGTAAGCAAGACAAAAGGCACCATCATGGGTGACGAAGGCAGTAAAAGAGTCTCATGTGGACCTGAGTAATACACTCCAAAATGTGACTACAACAGGCTTACTCAGCCTCTCTTAATGTATCTTCTGGCCCTGACACATGCTTCAGTCATTTCTGTCACCCGGGACTTGGAAGTTTGTGAGACGTGATCCTCAGGAAGGTGAAGAGTGGATGGGACACTCGCTATGGTTGAGGACCCTGGAGACCAGTGGAACTGGGGAAGCATTAATAAACAGGCACTTCTGCATCATGTGAAAACTGCATCTCTCAACATTAGAATGAATGTTAAATATGTGGAAAGAAGTAATAAGGCAAAAATCCAGGTAGTGCACACACATGGGGATACACACCTGGATAGAACCAAAAGGGGTATCCTGACCATTGAAGAACCACTGCAGTGCATCTGTGTTTGTTTGCTTGGAGGTCTAGGCTATTTTTCAAGGTTTATAAATTGGCTATAAACATGTATTTGTGAATTTTAAGTTTCAGCCTGAGAGAAAATTTTGGCTTTTAAATTCAAACTTACTATTCCAAAACTCATTCTGGCACCTTTTTAGGGCTTGATGAATTGTTTCAAAGATGTTTATTGCTTTTAAGTCTCCGTTTTATTGCCAAGCTTGTAATACGTAAACTGCTTTGAATTTCGTTAAGATAGTGAGTGATAAGGCAATGACACAACTTTAAAACAGAAAACAGCCAAGAGATTTAACTGGATTAAGAGAGAAGAATAGTACATTTTATGTAGATAGGCTGTTTCTAACAATTAAAATATGCCTTCTCCGGATATGTGTTTCCATCATGCAACATAATAAGAGAGCTCCAGAAACATCACTGTGTTCTTTGAAGAAAGGGTAACAGTATGCTCTGTATCAACAGCAATATTGTGTATTTCAAACAGCTCTCAGCTGGGATCTCTAAGTTCTGTACAAATATTAACCAAACTACCTAATACAAAATAGATGTTGCCGTGGTTGATCATTGATTAGAGCAGTAGGTTGAGAGCTACATGCTCTTGAAGCTGGCTCCATTTCTTATGACCCAAAGTCAAGTGGCTCAGAACATCTGGGTGCTTCTCAGGTCAAGAGCCTCTTTAAACTGCCAAACTCATTGTCAAGTATCTGACTGCTTTCAAAAATCACAGCTATACAACTTGATGCATCCTAGGATTTTAGGTTTCTGATTGCAAGTTATAAAAATCAACTGAGATAAAGTAAATAAAGGTAATTTATTATACAGTACGGGGACCTCATAGAACAGAAAGGCAGGAATGCAGCCAAGCCTCAGGAACGAATGAAGAACTGGCAAGCCGCTGGGAACCTAGACACATGCTCACTCAGGTTCTTGTCCCTGCTTCTCTCCATGCCCATCCTTAATTGTTTTCTTTCTCTTAAGAACCGTTTCCCTGCTTCTTCATTTACATGGCATAATGCGGCCGTCCTCAACTGCCGTGTTTATATGTTTTAATTTTTGCCCCCCAGAAGTTCAACATTTCTGTTCCTCTGTATTAGTTTATTGCTGTATAAAAAATAAGCCCAATACTTAGCAACTTAAAGCAACAAACATATACAATCTTACAGTTTTTGTGGGAGCAGGAATCCAGGTGTGGCTTAGCTGGGTGCCTCTTCCTCAAGATCTCACACAGGGTTGCAGTCAAGGTGTTAACTAGAGCTGCAGTCTTATCGAAAGATTCTTCTGAGAAAGGATTTGCTCCTCAATTCACGCACATGGCTGCTGGTAAGATTCAGTCCCTTGCAGGTTGTTGGGCACACCAGCTATGGACTTCCCGCAGCTCCTTGCAACATGGCCTCTCCATAGGGCAGCTCACGATATTGCACCTGGTTTCCATCCAAAGAAAGTCGCAAGAGAGGGAGAGTAAGAAATTGCTGTCTTTTTGTAACCTAATCTCAGAAGTGACATACCATGACTTTTGCCTATTCTACTTGTGAGAAGTGAGACACTAGGTTCAATGCACACTCAAGGGGAAGAGGGCAGGAATTCCAGTATATAGAGATCACTCGGAGCCTTTTAGAGACTGCTTATCACATCCTCTCTTTGTCTTTCTCCCAATTCCAAAGTCGTTAGCAAAGGCTTCTTTTTGACCCAGCTTGGATCCTGTGCCTATTGTTCCAGTGAGCTGTAGAGGGAGTGAAGACTCCTGTGGTGTAGACGGTGTGCCAGGTGGGCACAGTAGTCAGGCGAGACAAAGGGAACCATCCCGGGTGAAGAAGGCCGTTAAAGAGTACCAACCTGAATACAACACTCCAAAATGTGACCGCAAAACGTTTACTCAGTCTTTCTTTCTTAATGGGAATATAATTTCCAAGCAGATAATTCACCTTCCCAAAAGATTGGTTCTGTGCAGGCAGATTTTCTGAATAATTCAGATGTTTGAAGCCCTTAATCCTAAAGTATATATGTAACTAAGTCTAAAGTACTTTTTAAAGAATTCATAATATGTGCCATTATCCTTTTTTAATTTGTTTTTCATTGTTAAAAGTATGGTGTATACATATATAAGATAAAATTTACCGTTTTATGGCTAGGATTCTAGCCTTCTAGCAGTTCTCTCAGGGATGGAGTAACTTGTGGCTTCTTTGGCCTCTTCAAGTGGATTCCCTGCGCTTGGCTGGGCTGGGAAGGAGCAAAGTATGAAATTTTGTAGAGGAGCGGTGTCATGGTAGGTGACAGTATCCAGTGGTGGAAGGGCTGCCTAGGCTGTTACAACTCATTCAGCTCACCATCCCATGCCCCTCCCATCCCAAACCGTACTCGAATCATAGCTGTTACGTAGGGTAGGCTAAACTGCTTACACATAGACTCAAGGTATAATAGCTCAACATAGACGTTTTCTTACCCCCTCTGACAAGCTCAGATTCATCCCAAATGAAAACATGTCCTGTCTTCCAGAATATTTTCATGAGAACCTAGAAATCAGTTAGTGTTGATGTGAAATCAATAAAAGCAAATGCTCTTGGCAAAGGGCTGAAGTCATTTCTTTTTCATGGGTTACGGGGCAAGGGTTTGGGCCTAGTTATGATAACTCAAGTCAGGGCTATGCATGGAAAAGGAGCCTTCACTTAATATTCCTGTTACCATTTCTATTTTTTTAATTATTGTTATATCCATAAATTCGTTTTTATAAGCTCCCACTAAAAGAATGGAAATACTTAAGTTTTTCTGCCTAAATAGCTCATTAGGATTTCAGCCTGTAACATTTTCACAGACAAGTCATTATTTCTGATGATTTCACACTGTGATGTACAGCTGCGTCATGACAGTATGGGGCCAGTGAATATTAGGGTTAGGCTGGGCCATCCATTATCAATTCCTGTTTTAGCTGCTTATTGATGCCCTCCCCCTGCCCAGTGCATGAATGAACCCCTGAATCCCATGGTTTGTTATCATACTCAGCATTATTCTTTAGAGAAACTAAAAAGTTTGCTCCGTTTTGCTCAGTCATTATTATTTTCCCCCCTCAGAGTGATGAATTGGTGGAATAGAGTTCACTGTGGTAGATGTAGAGTCCTAGAGAACAATCATCTCTGCTGTGAATTCAGA
This sequence comes from Physeter macrocephalus, assembly GCF_002837175.3. Taxonomy (NCBI): domain Eukaryota; kingdom Metazoa; phylum Chordata; class Mammalia; order Artiodactyla; family Physeteridae; genus Physeter; species Physeter macrocephalus. The sequence continues at coordinate 11,230,359 of NC_041226.1, read as the reverse complement.
TTAATCAAAGATCCCAAAATAGAGGTCACTTAGCAGTATCCCTAAGGTTTCTTTTTGGTTCTGACTGACATTGCCCTGATTCCAGGGGCAGTGAGAACAGGGAGTCAAGAAGAGAGTGAAGGGCTTCCCCGGTGGCGCAGTGGTTGAGAGTCCGCCTGCCGATGCAGGGGTCGCGGGTTCGTGCCCCGGTCCGGGAGGATCCCACGTGCCGCGGAGCGGCTGGGCCCGTGAGCCATGGCCACTGAGCCTGTGCGTCCGGAGCCTGTGCTCCACAACGGGAGAGGCCACAACAGTGAGAGGCCCGCGTACCGCAAAGAGAGTGAAGAAAGGTGTTGGTGGCTGATCCCTTTGCCTATTCATGGGGTATATAAAGCTCTCCCTAGGGTGCAATAACACACAAAATTAACATGGAGTCTATGAAAGTATTTGGAGGTGGGATCAATATCCTAAAGACTCAGAATACAAGCATAGCTTTGACATTAAAAGAAAATCAGAAAATTTCTACTTTGGTTCTCATCAAGGTATAGGAAAACATGACCTCCATGAAATATAAGAAAGTGATCACAAGGAACCTCCTGGATGAGATAAAACAATGGGAGCCTAAACTCCCCTCCAAGACAAGCTGGGGTTTGAGGCACCGGATCCAGGCAGAGTTTTCAGGATGCCAGGTCAGATTTGAAGGGGAGGCAGGATTAGTCTACCAGTTACAAAGTATGAGGCAGGGGAGGTCCAATAAAGAGCTAAGTAAACCTGTCCAAAGAGGTCAGCCTGAATAGAGTCGGCAGAAGGGAAGACTCCAGGACCGAGGGCTCAGACAGAACCCAGGGGAGGAGCCTTAGATGAGGCCCTTTGTGCTGATGCTTCCTCAGGCACTTGGTTGGGTTCCATCTGACCTCCCCGCACAGGCCGGAAGAAACCTGCCAGGCTCTGAGCTGGTTCAGAGAAGGACTGAAACACAGGATGAGATGATAAGGAAAGAATAAAAGGGATTTAAAAAGCATAACCGCAGAATTATAACTCCATTGTAGAAACAGCAAAAAGTCAAGTCTTAACCTCTGTCGTGAACTAGCTGTGGCTTATTGAGAAATCAAAGTATTCTTTTGGATCCTTAGTTTCCCCGTCTGTAAAGTGGGGCTCAGAATTCAGTGCAATTCCTCATGTCTGACACAATCAGTAATTTGGTGAAAAAAAATCAGTTCACGTGGGCAGCCTTAAGCAGTTATATGCATTATACCTGAGATATTTTTAAATGTAGAGAAGTATGTTTGTTACCCAGTATTTTGGTGCAGGGTTAATACATTTTTTGGAGTAAGGTTGGAGTCCTTCCTTTATCCTGCAAAAGCAGCACCTGTGATGAATTGTCAGTGATCTCATTTTTTTGGTTTTGTTTTTAAATGGAGTGAAATCTCAGACTTCAGTTTAGACACAATCATTCTAGATCTTTCTTCTCACTCTCATGATTTCCAACCCCTCCCATTTTTTTTTCTTTTTTCACTTGTCTGGCCTGTGACAAACTTGATTAAATTCTTTAAAAAAAATTTCTTTTTGTTGACTTGACTTTAAAATGAGTCCTTTCAGATTATGCAACTTAGTTTTCATAGAAACAACAGTTTGCTTTCTTTTTCACTCTATTTCATTATATATTACTATTTCACTAGATTACCTAATTATAATTGCAGCTGGTTTGTGAGCAGCTGCAACTGGTGTTTGGCAGGCAAGCGACTCAAGTGGTGAGAGCAGAGACCAGTCAACATACAGAAGGACGGCCTCCCACTGGCTGCAGACATCTGCTGGCATATGGAGAGAACAGGGAACATCAGTCATTTCAGTGAGTCTGTTAAGTGAAGATGTGTTAGGAGTACTTCCAGTGAACCTCCTAACATTAGCATGGGGATTAACGGAGAAGTTCATGTTGAAGTCTTGTCAAATGGCTCATGCTCAGTAGAAGTTGGTTCCCTTCTTTTCCTTTAGAAGCCTTTCTAGCACAATGTCTTGCAGAATGGTGATTCCTATACAAGGAAGTCAGCTTGTTAATTATGTATTCAAGGCTGTGATTTGAAATTTCAATTCCTTTTTGCCTCCTATGCCACTGCTTTAAGCACATCAATCTGTCTCACAATCCTGGACAGTCTTTCCTCTCCATGCTCTAGGGCTATCCTGTTGAAGTTTGATTTCCATGACTTTGGAAATGCACAACTTACTGTTCAGGCTAAACTGCTGGAACACTAATGTCAGGCTTCCAGAGCAAATTGTTGGGGAGGCTGCCCTTTAAAGGCTAATGGATCTGGAGTTCCATGTGATTTTGTTCCAGGCCTATGGGGTATGTATAGCTGCTTTTGATGTACTGTGACGTTTGACAGTAGAGTTTTCAAAAAGTCACATAGGATAAAGTGTCCACCCATGAGTTGGGTGTGCAAAGATCACACTGGGGAGAAGTCGTGCTCTTCATTTGTGAAGTATTTTGCTCTACAAGGCACTTTCCATATGGGTACAACAAAAGGAAGCACATGTGAGGTAGGCGACTGTGCTTTCTATTTCTGATGAGTCTGATTTTCCTTTTCCTGGCTCAGCAGGATCTGGGCGGCACACACTCCCGAATGCCCCTTCCATTCTTCCAGGGAGCCTCCTCGGATACGTTTATAATTGGACAGAAGGAAGAAATATTAAAAGCCCCACCTAGAGCTGCTCACCCCTTATCTGGGTGCTTAAAGAAAGGGTAAAGTTTTGTTCCGCCAGCCAAGTGAATTGAATTGGAATGCTTGGCAGAACTAAGTCAGAAAACTGCCTCTTTGTGGCAGCATCATTCCATGGCCATGCTTCGAGGGCTGTCGTTTCTCTGGTTCTTTGTGCAAGACATCTGGCTACTCTGTAAAAGAACTAAAACTCTGTGAGGCTCTTCCAATGGTCCACCACAGCCATCGAGAGATTCATTACACGTAGGAAAGGAGCACCCAGTGCCTGTTCTCCCTCTTCTAATCCATTAAAGGGGATTAGTAGCAAGCTCAGAGGAGGTTCCCAGCTCCTCTTGAGTGGGAAAGAGACTCTTCCACTCATAGTCTCTTGAGATGTGATTCAGCATGAATAGAGAGTATAGGAGTTTCTTACAAATAAGTTGCCTCCACAGCTGTCAGCAGGGTTTGCTATGTCTCTACTCTGGGCAAAAGCAAGCCCTCACTGCAGGAGACTTCACAGACTTTTCTGGAAAAAACATTAAGATGGCATAGTGGGAAAAGAAAAGAAGAGAAAAGGAAATAGGTCCTCTAGGCCCCAATTGCAAATTTCATTTCTTACAGCATTTTGCATGTATCTGGCTGGGGGTGAGGTGGAACCTGGAAGGATGAGGTCATGCATTCAACCCCACTGCTTCTCTCCTCAGCTGTGACTATGAGCTCACAAGGTGAACTTGTGGTTCACAGGATGGGATCCCTAGTGGGCACATACCATTTCGCAAAATTTATTTAAAACATACAGGGAAAACACCTAATGCTTTTATGAGGACTGTGGCTTCTGAGTAAGAAAACAGAATCTTTTGAGTAATCCTTAACTTCAGTGGGAGAAACCCATTATTTATGGGCCCAAGTTTACCTGTTTTGTTGTTGTTGTTGATACTGCATAGCTTTTGGAAGCTACATCACCTTAAATTAAAGAGAAACTTCTTAATGATGAAACTAAGCAAGAAATCAAAAATTCCCCAAAAAGAAATTAAAATTTTAAGGATCTGTAAAAGTCTCAGCCTTACATGGCCTAATTGTCTCTGTCAAGACTTGTCCCAGCAAAAGACCATCTTTTAGTCTTAAAATGCTTCAGGGACTTATGGGTATGCACTGTCCTCTGAAGCCCATGTCACAAGAGACATATGGGAACAAACTTGATGACCTCAAAATGGCCCGAGTTTAAAAACTGGTTAACTATTAATCTCAGTAAACTCACTTTTGTTTTCTTTTACATTTAGTTAGTAAACAGATTTTATTGTTGTAGTAATGGTTTATGTTTCATCCTGCATGTCTACTCTATTGAATTAGAAATTTGAAGTGCAGAATTATGATGTTTTGGATCATAAAAGCTGCCAGGTAACCACGATTCTAATACCTTTGAGAGGAATTGACAAAAGGGATTTTTATACTGCAGATTTTCCTGTATAAACTCCAGGATATAGAGAAAATCTCTAGCCTCAGTTTTAACAAAACTGATAGCCAGTCTGAAACGTGTTTAATTTTGGATGACTTAAAATTACTAGATGGTTAATACTTCTGTTATTAACCTGCTATCCTCAAATAAGATTTCTTTTATTGCAAAAGCTTATTTTTAAATTAGTACTGTGAGATTTGCCATTTTTGAGTTTGTAGTTTTTAAATGACTGCTTACTTCTTTTTAGAAACTTTTCCTGTGATAAAATAAAATGTAACAAGAGGGCAGCTGGGACTCATCTCATCTTCCAAGAGTTGGTGATATTCGCAGCTTTCTTGCTCAGTTATAATTTAAGCCTCTTTGGTATCTTTAGTACTAAATTATTACATGAACCTTAAACATAGAGTAGCCAGACAGCCTATGATCACAGGTTTAAATCTACTGCTCTGCATTATCCTGTCTCACATTCATTATGGATTAATTATTTTTAAATACAGTATTCTTATTTATAGTTTTATTAGAATAAAGCTGGCTGGGCTTGATAGACCTTCACTTTGTCTTTCCAGCTGGTGTTATCTTGTAATGTGTGAGAGGTATATACAGTAAACGGAATTCTCAGTTTAACATAACACATGGCTGAATTCGGAATAAGATCCATGTTCTTTTCCAGACGCACTCAGTTAACTTCTCCATTTTACAGACAGCAAACAGGGCACTTACTGATAAAAGGAAGCGTACTTGGACATTGGTAAATACTTGGATGGTGGGGGGGAAGCAAGCTGTGCTGTGGCCTGTGCGATGCCCTGTGCGATGCATGAAGATACCAGGCTGCCAGTTTGGTAGAGACAGTTGGGGTCAGTTAAAAACATGGGAAGTTATGATTTAGGTGTACATGAAATGTGTCTGGGAAATAGAGGCTGAGAAGTTCTGCAGTAGAGTATATCAAAAACAATCTGAACACCCTTGCTTCAGTGGTTTTGTCAGTAATTTTAAGGTATAATTCTATTAACTGCTCTCATTATTTGATAATACTTTTCCCCCCAGCAAACCTTTTTGACAGCCAAATACTAAAAGAAAAATGAAAGTGCATGTTTAGTTAAAATGAAATTCTGATTTTCTGTTTCCCAAGGAAGTGATAATAACTGTGTGACTTGCATAAAATATTTATGAACATTTACCATCCATTATGGGTGTCATAGTGATATCACTAACTATAAGAAAACCAGAAGATAAAAATTTTCTAAAGAAGCAACAATAGGGGCTTCCCTGGTGGCGCAGTGGTTGAGAGTCCGCCTGCCGATGCAGGGGGACACGGGTTCGTGCCCCGGTCCGGGAAGATCCCACATGCCGCGGAGCGGCTGGGCCCGTGAGCCATGGCCGCTGAGACTGCGCATCCGGAGCCTTTGCTCCGCAACGGGAGAGGCCACAACAGTGAGAGGCCCGCGTACCGCCAAAAAAAAAAAAAAAAAGAAACAACAATATATACTTCAAAAATTGCTAGTTATTAAAAAATGTCCAAGGATGGTAATTTAACATGAACGGTGGCAGGAAGTGTGTTTAATTTTTATTACATGAATTTTCATTTATATCAAATGATTGTTCCTCTAAATTTATTTTTACCCATTTTAGATTCTTTGGTTTCCTTTGTATACACGAAAAGTAAAAGATAGCTCTTAGTAAATTGGCCGTATTTTTGGAAGAAGAACTTGGCAGACAATTGAGGAATGTGAGTTTTTTTATATCAGTGCCATCAAATGATTCAAATAGAAAAATCAGTCAAATTAATTCCAATCATAGCTCAATATTTTCAACCAATTTATGCAATCAACATAAAGCTTTGAATGCTCATTAAAGAGAAGATAAAATACCTGCAATTACTGTAAATTTTATTGTAAATTTAGTTAAACATTTCAGTATTGAAGATAAAATTATTTGAATATAAATTGGTGTAGTGCAGTCTCATGGTAAAAAAACAAAACAAAACAAAAAACCACCTCTGATTATAGTAAGAGATTGATCAAGCTGAATCATATTTGGAATTGGTTGTAATGCACACGTAACTAATAGATGTCAGTCCAAACAATCTTTAATACTCTACCACTTGAAGTAGAAATCAAGACTTGACAAAATTTACAAATATTTTTCTTTCCTTTGAGGCCTTCTATCTTCTGGATGTTGACACTCTATTTCAGTCTTCTATATCTCCCAGTTTTTCTTTTGTATTTTATCTGTTTATCATTTCCTGGTGATTTCTGGGATGGTATGATCTTTCTGATTCATAAATTCCTTTTTCATGGAATGTATCTGACTACTTAACTTATTTATTGTGTTCTTTATTTCAACTGTTATTTTGTTCATATTTAATGTTTTCTCTCAACTTTTTAATATTTTCTGTGGATATAAATGTAAATAATATATAGTGCTTTTCTAAAAGATTGCATACTTAGAATAAAACAGGTTTCAAGGAACACACATAGGTCTAATCTTTAATCACCAATTCTTAATTCACATTGTTTTATCCACTATTTCCCCCATATTTGACGCTTGAGTACAATCCTTCTTTTACTCTGTGCTATGGGTTGAATTATGTCCCCCTAAAAGATATGTTTAAGTCTTAGTTCCCAGTACCTGTAAATGTGGCCTTATTTGGAAATAGGGTCTTTGCAGATGTAATCAAGATAAGGTCATACTGGATTAGAGTGGGACCTAAAACCCATGACTGGCATTTTTATAAGAGAAAGGAGAGGGAGTCTTGGATACAGAGATACAGAGAAGACACAGGGGAGAAGCCTGTGTGAAGATGAAGGCAGAGATTTCAGTGATGTATCCACAAGCCAAAGAATGCCAAGGATTGCCAGGAGCCACCAGAAACTAGGAAGAGGCAAGAAAGAATTCTGCCCTAAAGCCTTCAGTGGGAACATGATCCTGCCAATATCTTGATTTGATTTCTAGCCTCCAGAACAACTTTGCAGATAACAATACTCCTTCAGAGTTTGTTCATTTCTCCGTGGAGAGGAACTTCATTACCTGCTTAAATCTGATCAAAGTACATGCTTTGGTTTGCATTAGATAGTTCCCTTTACACACCAAATTTCTGCCAGATTAATGCTTATTTTGTTTTAGGTTTGTTTTTTTTTTAATGTCCTCTTGGCTTTCATAACTTTGCTGACCCTGAATCTAAAGGAAAAAGTAGAAAATTGTGAGCTCTTTGGACAGAATGTGGGCGGTGGGGGAAATTGACCTAAGTGTCTGATTTATGTGGGTGCCCTCAGCATCTCTCACAGTGCCTTTCACATGCAGGGTGGTAAAAAAAAAAAAAAAAAAAAAAAAAATTGACTTTAAAGTCAGTAGGGTGTCTATATACCATAGGAGGATAAAACTACACAAGTGTCTTTCTCTAAGTACTGAGGGATGATTTTCCTCTTCAGATTTTATGCAATAGCCCCTTAACAGTCCACAAACAGGATTAGACACATGTCTGGTTCCGCTGCAGTGCAGAGTTAGTTACCTAGTCATCAACTGCAATAATAGATTTCATTATAACTTGAATACTCGTAATTTTTCCTAAAATTTTTACACATATATTTGCTCCCCTAAATAATCACGGATTATTTTTCACATTCTGTTATTACCTATCACCATCTGTGCGTGGAAACCAAGACTTAGCAAGGTTTTGATATTTAACCTAAGTCACAGAACCTCAATTCAAGGCCCTGTCCAATACCGCATTTCAACAAAACATTAAGAACTGTGAGAGATACTGAGAAACATCATTTTCATCTCTTTGCCACATTTGTGGTATATGTCATGGACAACGGTTAATGTAAAAATATTTTCTTTTTCCGTCTCAAAGTCTGTCCTCTTAGTTTTGTATTATAGAGAAGAGTATATGGCCAGGAGACTAACTGGGAGAACTAATTTGAAGCGGGTCATGAGGTAGAGCATTTTTTTGCAGAAAATGTGAAGTAATCTGCTAAATTTCTTTTAGCAGGGTGGCCAAGATGAGACAATCACTTTGATAGTGATAGATGAGAGAATTAAAGGAGGTTTTATTTTAGTAACATTCTTTTTTTTTTAGTTTATTAAAAAATTTTTTTTTATTGGAGTATAGTTGATTTATAATGTGTTAGTTTCTGCTGTACAGAAAAGTGAATCAGTTGTACATATACAATCCACTCTTTTTTAGATTCTTTTGCCATATAGATCATTACAGAGTATTGAGTTCCCTGTGCTATACAGTAGGTCCTTATTAGTTATCTATTTTATATATAGTAGTGTGTATATGTCAATCCCAATCTCCCAGTTTATCCCTCCCTCCCTTTCCCCCTGGTAACCATAAGTTTGTTTTCTACATCTGTGACTCTATTTTTGTTTTCTAAATAAGTTCATTTGTACCATTGTTTTTAGATTCCACATATAAGAGATATCATATGATATTTGTCTTTCTCTGTCTGACTTACTTCACTCAGTATGACAATCTCTACGTCCAGGTAACATCCTTGATAATGTAGATGAGCTGTTTTTCTAGCTTTAAAGAAATTCAAGAGATAGGAATTTCCATAGAGAGAGGAAATGTGGGCTCAGCCCTTATTTTGAAAAATGCTTTCCAGTGAGATAAATGCCCACACCATCACACCATTGACAACAACAGTTACTCACTGGACAGCAACTGCTTGGACTACTTAAGGGTATTATGTGATTCTGAAATATTTTACTGTGCCCTAGGAAAATTCAGTTCAAAAAATTGGCTTTCATATACATGTATCCATTGTCTCCCAAACTTCCCTCCCATTCAGGTTGCCACATAACATTGAGCAGAATTACCTGTGCTATACAGTAGGTCCTTGTTTGTTATCCATTTTATTTATTTATTTATTTTTATTTAATATCTTTATTGGAGTATAATTGCTTTACAATGTTGTGTTAGTTTCTGCTGTATAACAGAGTGAATCAGCTATACGTATACATATATCCCCATATCCCCTCCCTCTTGCAGATCCCTCGCACCGTCCCTATCCCACTCCTCTAGGTGGTCACAAAGCACCAAGCTGATCTCCCTGTGTTCTGCAGCTGCTTCCCACTAGCTATCTAGTTTACATTTGGTAGTGTATATACGTCAGTGCTACTCTCTCACTTCGTTGCAGCTAACCCTTCCCCCTCCCCATGTCCTCAAGTCCATTCTCTATATCTGTGTCTTTATTCCTATCCAGCCCCTAAGTTCTTCAGAACCATGTATTTTTTTTGTTTTATTTTTTTTTTTAGATTCCATATATATGTGTTAGCATACAGTATTTGTATTTCTCTTTCTGACTTACTTCACTCTGTATGACAGACGTTAGGTCCATCCACCTCACTATAAAAATTCAATTTCATTTCTTTATATGGCCAAGTAACAGTCCATTGTATATATGTGCCACATCTTCTTTATCTATTCATATGTCGATGGACACTTAGGTTGCTTCCATGTCCTGGCTATTGTAAATAGAGCTGCAGTGAACATTGTGGTACATGACTCTTTTTGAATTATGCTTTTCTCAGGGTATATGCCCAGTAGTGGGATTGCTGGGTCATATGGTAGTTCTATTTTTAGTTTTTTAAGGAACCTCCATACTGTTCTCCATAGTGGCTGTATCAATTTACATTCCCACCAACAGTGCAAGAGGGTACCCTTTTCTCCACACCCTTTCCAGCATTTATTGTTTATAGATTTTTTGATGATGGCAATTCTGACCGGTATGAGGGGATATATCATTGTAGTTTTGATTTGCATTTCTCTAATGATTAGTGATGTTGAGCATCCTTGCATGTGTTTGTTGCCAATCAGTATACCTTCTTTGGAGGAATGTCTGTTTAGGTCTTCTGCCCATTTTTGGATTGGGTTGTTTGTTTTTTTGATATTGAGCTGCATGAGATGCTTGTATATTTTGGAGATTAATCCTTTGTCAGTGTTCTGCCTGTGTTTTCCTCTAAAGGTTTTATAGTGTCCAGCCTTATATTTAGGTCTTTAATCCATTTTGAGTTTATTTTTGTGTATGGTGTTAGGAAGTGTTCTAATTTCATTCTTTTACATGTACCTGTCCAGTTTTCACAGCACCACTAACTGAGAGGCTGTCTTTCTTCCATTGTACATTTTTGCCTCTTTTATCAAAGATAAGGTGACCATATGTGCGTGGGTTTATCTCTGGGCTTTCTATCCTGTTCCCTTGAACTATATTTCTGTTTTTGTGCCAGTACCATATTGTCTTGATTACTATGGCTTTGTAGTATAGTCTGAAGTCAGGGAGCCTGATTCCTCCAGCTCCGTTTTTCTTTCTCAAGATTGCTTTGGCTATTCAGGGTCTTTTGTGTTTCCATACAAATTGTGAAATTCTTTGCTCTCGTTCTGTGAAAAATGCCATTAGTTGTTTGATTGGGGAGTTTTTACCTTGCTCCTTCATCTACTGTGTGTTTCTC
>NC_041226.1:11207844-11219212 GCF_002837175.3 Physeter macrocephalus | reverse complement strand
ATTCCTTTTATTTCTTTTCCTTCTCTGATTGCTGTGGCTAAAACTTCCAAAACTATATTGAATAATACTGATGAGAGTGGGCAACCTTGTCTTCTTCCTGATCTTAGTGGAAATGGTTTCAGTTTTTCACCATTCAGAAATAAGTTGGCTGTGGGTTTGTCTTATATGGCCTTTATTATGTTGAAGTAGGTTCCCCCTATGCCTACTTTCTGAAGGGCTTTTATCATAATGGGTGTTGAATTTTGTTGAAAGCTTTTGCTGCATCTGTTGAAAGGATCATGTGGTTTTTATCCTTCAGTTTGTTAATATGGTGTATCACATTGATTGATATGTGTATATTGAAGAATCCTTGCATTCCTGGGGTAAACCCCACTTGGTTATGGTGTATAATCCTTTTAATGTGCTCTTGGATTCTGTTTGCTAGTATTTTGTTGAGGATTTTTGCATCTATGTTCATCAGTGATATTGGCCTATAGTTTTCTTTTTTTGAGACAACTTTGTCTGGTTTTGGTATCAGGGTTATGGTGGCCTCGTAGAATGAGTTTGGGAGTGTTCCTCCCTCTGCTATATTTTGGAAGAGTTTGAGAAGGATGGGTGTTAGCTCTTCTCTAAATGTTTGATAGAATTCACCTGTGAAGCCATCTGGTCCTGGGCTTTTGTTTGTTGGAAGATGTTGCTTGTAGTAATCTCTTATGATCCTTTGTATTTCTGCAGTGTCAGTTGTTACTGCTCCTTTTTCATTTCTGATTCTGTTGATTTGCGTCTTCTCCCTTTTTTTCTGGATGAGTCTGGCTAATGGTTTATGCATTTTTTTTTTTTTATCTTCTCAAAGAACCAGCTTTTAGTTTTATTGATCTTTGCTATCGTTTCCTTCATTTCTTTTTCATTTCTTTTTGATCTGATGTTTATGATTTCTTTCCTTCTGCTAACTTTGGGGTTTTTCTTTTCTTCTTTCTCTCATTGATTTAGGTGTAAGGTTAGGTTGTTTATTTGAGATTTTTCTTTTTGGGTCGTCAGGTTTTCATTGTCATTTTTTTCTAGGTATTTTTGATTTCCTCTTTGATTTCTTCAGTAGTGTCTTGGTTATTTAGTAGCATATTGTTTAACCTCCATGTGCTTGTGTTTTTTACAGTTTATTTCCTGTAATTGATATCTAGTCTCATAGTATTGTGGTCAGAAAAGATATTTAATATGATTTCAATTTTCTTAAATTTAACAAGGCTTGATTTGTGTCCCAAGATATGATCTATCCTGGAGAATGTTCCATGAGCACTTGAGAAGAAAGTGTATTCTGTTGTTTTTGGATGTCCCTGGATGGAATGTACTATAAATATCAATTAAGTCCATTTTTTAAAATGTGTCATTTAAAGCTTGTGTTTCCTTATTTATTTTCATTTTGCATGATCTGTCTATTGGTGAAAGTGGGGTGTTAAAGTCCCCTACTATTATTGTGTTACTGTCTATTTCCCCTTTTGTGGCTGTTAGCATTTGTCTATGTGTCTTATGTATTGAGGTGCTCCTATGTTGGATGCATAAATATTTATAATTGTTGTATTTTCTTCTTGGATTGATCCCTTGATCATTATGTAGTGTCCTTATTTGTCTCTCGTAATAGTCTTTATTTTAAGGTTGATTTTGTCTGATATGAGAATTGCTCCTCCAGCTTTCTTTTGATTTCCATTTGCATGGAATATCTTGTGAATTTGCTTAGCTTTTTCCTGTCTGTAAAGCTTTTAATTTCTCCGTCGAATCTGAATGAGATCCTTGCTGGGTAGAGTAATCTTGGTTGTAGGTTTTTCCCTTTCCTCACTTTAAATACGTCCTGACACTCCCTTCTGGCTTGCAGAGTTTCTGCTAAAGGATCAGCAGTTAACCTTATGGGGATTCCCTTGTATGTTATTTGTTGTTTTTCCGTTGCTACTTTTAATATTTTTTCTTTGTATTTAATTTTTGATAGTTTGATTACTGTGTGTCTTGGAGTGTTTCTCCTTGGATTTACCCTCTATGGGACTCTCTGTGCTTCCTGGACTTGACTGACTATTTCCTTTCCCATATTAGGGAAGTTTTCAACTATAATCTCTTCAAACATTTTCTTAGACCATTTCTTTTTCTCTTCTTCTTCTGGTACCCCTATAATTCAAATGTTGGTACATTTAATATTGTCCTCAAGGTCTCTGAAACTGTCTCTGAGATTGTTATAGTATAATATCAAACATATTGATTTCATAATTATGTGAAGTTTGATAATGAAGAAAATGCAATAGAGAAGACTTTTATGTGAAAATATCTTTAGATACCGTCACGTTATTGATAAATTCAAGAAATATATAAAACAAAATGTTTATTTTTAATCAACATCATCTGCCAAATGGTGTTATTCTGATTCAAGAAAGATTTAATATTCTTTACGATTTAACTTCTTTTATTCAGTAACAAATCTTACTGATTGATTACTTTTATTTTATTTGTATATATTGCACTGAAAACCAGAGAAATGGCCTCATATTTTTCATAGGCATTCCTACCTGAATTCCTTGCCAATCACTGAGAAAAATGCTATTTAAAAATTTCCTCATCTTTTAAATGATTAAATATACAAGTATTGTAAATTGGTAATAAAAAATTCTACTTGGGTTGAGTTAGTAAATATGAGGGATTCTTATTTTTAAAATAAATGTGTTCCTAACATTGGTAAACAAATAATACACTATCACTTTATTTTTATTATTTTTTTTTGGGTTTTTTTTGGTTTTTTTTTTTTTTTGTGGTATGCGGGCCTCCCTCTGCTGCGGCCTCTCCCATTGCGGAGCACAGGCTCCGGACGCGCAAGCCCAGCGGCCACGGCTCACGGGCCCAGCCGCTCCGCGGCATGTGGGATCCTCCCAGACCGGGGCGCGAACCCGGTTCCCCTGCATCGGCAGGCGGACCGCCACCAGGGAAGCCCTACACTATCACTTTAAAAATACTAGAAATTATGTGTCAATGAATAATATTCATAGGTAAATCTTATTTTAGATGTTCAAATGGAATTTTTAGTGGAATTTCTTTGTAAATACTACTTTGTTTTAGATAATTCTTTTTATAGATCAAATTTGCATCATAAATGTACATTATATAAATAATTTATTAAAGACTATCATTCTGTCCACTCTTACCTGAGAGAAAAAGTGCTCTATACGTTTCCTTTATTTTCCTCAATCATACTCTCCTGACCACCCCCAGTATTTCCTCAGTCCAGGGCTTGCATGAACCTTGGACAAAGGGTCTGGAATCTGGGTGTCACTATGTCACATATGCCCCATTTGCAGGATGACAGAGGGAGAGTGAGTCACGATCTCTGATCTGTGCAAGCACTCATCAAGAGCAGCATGAGAGAACTGGAAAGAATTCACCCCAGGACCTTCCATGTCCTTATTAGAATTGTACAGAAGAGAAAACGAGTCAGAGGTGAACATCAGACTCTATAAAAAGCTATTCTCTCTTTGGTATCAGATATGACATTTCATTTCTAGGAAGCACAGTATGATGTAGTGTTTAAGAGCATGGGCTTTGCATCAGACAGCTCAAAATGCACATCTGACACTTAAACAGTTGTTCAACTTTGGGTAATTTACTTAACGTTTCTTTAGCTTTCATTTCCTCATCTGTAATAGAGCCCTGAAATAATACCTACCTCCTAGAGTTATTCTGAGATTTAATGAGATAATACATGAAATCACTAAAATATCAGGTACCACCTAGTAAGAACTGAATAAAAATGTTGGACTGTTGCTTTGTTATCATTATCATCCATGGAAAAATGAAGGAGAAACTATAAGAAAATATAGGAGAAAACAGAGTCCTTAACCTTCTAGGATTAGAAACATTATCATTGACAGAGAAGGGCAATTCTGAATTCAGTTATGCATCACAGTACTCAGAATAAGGTACGATGAAGGTACTTTTCTCGTAGTAAAGCCCCTTGTTACTCAAATATATTCTATTTATGTAATTTATATTGTGTAATAAAAGACAGTGTTAGGGCAATAAACATAAGACTGGTCTAGAGGTTAGCCAACCTGAATGAAATGTACAGCTTGCAGATTCGTTCAAAGTAGCATATTTCAGAGTGAGCAATATTCAGATGTGTGGAAGTGGTTATTGGCTTATGAACATCAAAAGTCTCGAGAAACTTTTTTCCATAGGTTTCTATATAGTGAGTTATCTCTAAGGAGACAACTGTACCACTTATGTGGTCTTCCTCTAGTCTAAATATTCAGTGTATCTGATTTATTTTAGATTAGCAGTTCTGCATTTTATTTTAGTTGTTCATTGCATTTTAAGAAGCAATCTAGTTGGGAAAAATTGGGAAGAGTCTGTTAAAAATATTTTAGATATTCATAATTCCTAATCATTCAATATCCATATTCTATTATGATTTGAGTATCTCTACATGAGGTCATTTTGGCTGATGATTTTATGTTTCAAGATTCATCATCTCTACTCTGATAGGGTGATGAAAATGTCTAGGAAAATATTATATAACTTTTGAGGCACAGAGAGATTTAAGGTAAAGTATCTCTATTAAATTGTGACTTTAGGGGCTTCCCTGGTGGCGCAGTGGTTGGGAGTCCGCCTGCCGATGAGGGGGACGTGGGTTCGTGCCCCGGTCCGGGAGGATCTCACATGCCGCGGAGCGGCTGGGCCCGTGAGCCATGGCCTCTGAGCCTGCACGTCCGGAGCCTGCACGTCCGGAGCCTGTGCTCCGCCTCCCCAGAAACCTATTATGGGGGCTTCCCTGGTGGCGCAGTGGTTGAGAGTCCGCCGATGAGGGGGACGTGGGTTCGTGCCCCGGTCCGGGAGGATCTCACATGCCGCGGAGCGGCTGGGCCCGTGAGCCATGGCCTCTGAGCCTGCACGTCCGGAGCCTGTGCTCCGCGGCGGGAGAGGACACAGCAGTGAGAGGCCCGTGTACCGCAAAAAAAAAAATTGTGACTTTAGAAAAATATGACTCAGTCGAAAATAGATTTGCTCTTGCATTTCAACAATTTCAGTTTATTTTTAAGAAAATAAGAAAGGCTATAGAAAAGTACTGTACACAGTATTACATTTTTTGGTACTATGTGCACTGTCTTAATGCATTACTATTAGGCAATTTATATTTCTTAGGAAAACTAACTGGCCTTGTCTAATATTCATTGATGTAAGTGATTTTATATAAAAGATCTGCATTCTTTCTTTAAGTGCTTTTCAGAATTATTTTTACAGAAATAATCTGCAGAACTTCTGTTGTTCTCTCTATCACAAGAGCATATGATGTAAAATGGAAGTTAAAGCATTCATCTTTGAGATTAAGGCCCTTGGTTTAACAGGAAGGGTTTTGCATATTTAGAAATCTGGCTGAAAACGTAAAATAGGATTTAAAATATGTCTGATGAGCTTCACCTGGTCTTTCTGTTCCACTGTTCATCATATCCATTACATGCATCTTTCAAATCTCTTTTGAAGGAGAACATTGGTAAAATTTTTCTTAACTTGTATTGTCACGACAGTGGTTGTCAAAATCATAGATCCGGTGAATGGAAACACATGCTTTCCAAATTATATGTTTATATATAATGAGGGCTTTAAAGTTGGGCCATTGGCACAGAATAGTCTAACAATGCAGCACTTACAGAAATATGTATGTGCCTGTATATATATGTGTGTGTGGGGGTGGGGGTGTTTTTTCTACTATATGTATATATGTATGTATAAAATATATACATATATATGAGTTTTGCTTGTTTTTTAAACTACAGTACTATACATAATAACTTTTGGCTTAGTGCTCTGTCTTCTAGATCAGTGGTATTCAAATTTTTTTTAATGTACACACCATCAGTAAATTTTTAAAGCAAACATCCTTTCTGCCACAGTTATATTACAAATTCTTTTTACTACTACACTAATATGCATATTACCAAATAGACAGGAAAAAAAACTTAAAAAGGATATTTTATTTTATTAACACTGCAGAAAAACTTTCTCACTTTTTGCTCTGTGTGATTTGAAAATTTGGAAAAAATCTTGGTTTTATACTTTTTGATAAAGTATTTCAAAGGTCTGGATCTCAGCTCATTTTATTTTGATATTTGCCTTTAACTAGCTATTTATTGGATATAGTTGGTAATCTACTTTCATTCTCCCTTCCTTTAAGTCTTGCATAGGTTCTTCTAGTCAGCGCAAATGTATTTAATTCATATTCATCAAAAGAATCTAGAAAATTTAAATATTGGTTTACCAGGTTTTATAATACGATAATAACACTGGAGAAATAATTATGGGATGAGTCTGTGGACACTGGGAGCCCACTGTGAGACAGTCTTTGGCCAAAATTCTACGTTTTTCTTTTTTCTGCCAGAGATTCTTGAGCCAAAACTCTACTTTTTTCTATTTCCTGCTAGTTTCAATGATGCCTCCACTAAATGAGGTTGAGATACCAGAAATTCCTTAGATAATGTAGAGAAGGAATCCAAAGACTTAGAGAGATAGGAATTTTTAATTGAGTTTTGCTATGACTCTTTCATCTTCACATTTACCATGTACCAAGAAAGGACCCCAAAGACACTCCCTTAGCCAAGGACTAAAACATATATTAGCTATGTAAAGATTAATATTTTTGAAAAATGCTAGGGAACAAATGTCTCTGGTAGGCCCAGTATGAAAGTTTCAAAAGATCCTGGCTTTGAAACTAGTTCCCTGACTTAGAGTATGATAGGATCTCCAGTTGGCAGAGTCTCAGAGGCAGTAATTAATCACCAGAAAATTGTCATCTGTTAACTGAAATAAGCAGTAGGCTAGTGGGATAATCACAATAGCTTGATCTATGAGGGTCTTTGTGGTTAATTGATCATGGGATCCCTAGAACTCTAGTAAATGGGGAGGCTTGTAAAGTTAGGCTTAATTTTAAAAAAATCTAAATCTGGAAATGAAGGTGTGATTTGAGTCACATGGGTGAGAGTCATGGTCCCTCTCTCAGTGTCCAGACATGAACCAGTTCACAAATCCTTGCAGAAAGACCCTAAGACATTGGAATAATGTTTTTCTGTGTGTTCTCAAAGAGATTTACAGCCATTTATCAGAAAAACTCCGAGTTGAGGAGAAATTGTGGGCACTATTGACTACCGACTTCGAATTATGTAAACCCTTAAGACTCAGAATATCATTGTGGGTGCTTTTGGAGATCGGGGTCAAGTGGAGTTGGCCCCTGTCTGCCTACAGTGGGTCCCTGTGGCCATGTACATTTTCTCTACCATAGTTATTTCTCTGGTTCCTGAAGGCATAGTTGTAACAGACAAATTTGGCTGCTGACAGATTCCCCAAAATAACTGTCTGATAAGAGGAGTGAAGACTATTATGGGAAGGAGGGCTAAGACTCTGGAATTTGCACCTCTAACTAAAAAAGTTATATATAAGCACTTCTGCACTCAGGGTGAATTGCAACACACATTCTCAAATAAGGCACATGTTTTTCTGTGCAGAAGATGAAAGGGTCTAGGAGAATGACAGGGGACTATTGTAAACCCAGCAGGTGGTGATTCAAATTATACTTATTGTTCTAGGTGTAGTCTATTTTCTAAAACCACCACTGCCCTGCACATGCTATGTAGCTATTTTTCCGGAAAACGCTTTTTAAGACCATTCTAATAAACAGAGACTACTAGAAGCAATCTACTTTCACCTGAAAGGCACAACAGTACACTTGTGTTCTGTGGGGCTGTGCTGTGTCCTACTAGGGCAAAGCCAACTCTCCTACTCACCGTCATATTCTAAACCATGATCATCTCATCATTCCATTTCACTCTGATTAATGATATCATGTTATAGCACCTTTGCAACAAGAATTAGTAGATGCCCTTGATACCTGATTTGGTAGATTGTATTTTCCCAAAATGGCTGCAGCAGTATCTCCAATCCCACATACTTTTTTTGCACAATGGGATTCTGACACTCCTCCCACTCAAAAGTAGAGTTGATTCTATCTTCCCTTCCCTGAAACTGGGTGGGCTTTTCTAACTGCTTCAACCAGAAGAGCACATCAGAAGTGGTGCTATGTGTCCTATTGGTCTACATCATAAAGGATAAAATGATTTCCATTTTATTCGGTAGAATATTTGTGCTTGAAGCCTTCACTTGCCATATAAGCAGAAAGACTCTATACTGTAAGGAAATAGATCATACAGAGAGACCTGAGACCACATTCAGGGAGAGATACTTGGCCTTTCTCCAACTGCCTCAGCACCCCATCTGTTCCAGTCCCAGACACAATCTGACTGCAACTACATGAGAGATTCTGAGCCAAAACTGCCCGGCCAAGCCCTTCGCACATTCCCCATCACAGAAACCTTGAGAGATAATAAAATGATTGTTGCTGTTTTAAGTCACTAAGTTTTGGAGTGATTTGTTACACAACAATAGACCCCAAACACTTGATAAGATATATACCTGTCCAGGGTGGAATATAAACCCAATGAAAATGTATGTGCCTGTCATCTCAGAGAAATTTCTGGTACTCTTGTAATACAGGGCATGTCAAGATATTACATCCAAAGTGAAGACAAGTTTCTATATTCTGCAAAACTCCCACCAGTTAAGAAAGGAGGTTTGGGGGTTTTGAAGGCAACAATTTATCACATTTGGGAGCAAGTAAACCCTGCTGCATCATAAGAAGCTCTACTACTTGGACCTTATGTCATAGTGAATCTAATTCAGTATTCACTATGATAGACTGGGATACACGGAAAGCCCCATTAGGAGAATTGCAGTGCAAGTCTCTTGAGTTCCAGAGCAGAACTGTACTTTTTTTCAAGAAATATTTATTGTCTTTTAAAGAAATAACGCCTGGTTTGCTATTGAGCCTTAGAGATACCAGTGGCCATGCAAATCGAATTTCTATAACAAGCAGGGTGTTATATGACCCACTGAGCCATAAATTTGGATAGTGGGTCATCATCAGTTATAAAATTAGGTTTGAGTAGGTATTGAAGGCACCAGGATGTTGCATGGTCAGGTGGCTCGTGGTCTTAATGCATCTGCTTTTGCTGCATTGCCTACCTCTCCCTCACCCTACAACTAAGGCATCATGGGAACCGAGGAGAATATTCAAGCCTGATTTAGATATATGTGTGTACAATATGCTAGAACCAGTCTGAAGTGGGATACTGCAGGTTTATACCTTACCTGAGGGATATCCCACAAGTGTGACCAGGAAGGGAAATTTTCCCAGTGGTCAGAATTTCAAATGATACATATGTTTGTCCACTTTGCTTAGAAAGAGAGATGAGCAGAGGTGTGGAACTATAGATTCATGGGAAGCTGTTAATAACTCTGTGGGATGGCCTGATATTTGTAAGGAAGGATACTGAAGGATTGGTGATAAGGAGGCCTAGAAAAGAAGTATGACAAATGAAGTCTCAGAGGTGACCCAGAGTCTGAGAATATTCATTTTAATACATGAATTCTCTGCAAAGAGGATTCTCAGGGGTCTTTGAGACCATTTCAGATGGTCCACAAATTCAGAACTATTTTCATAATAATATTAAGACGTTATTTGCAGTTTTCACTCATAATCTTTCATGATTATAGGGTGGTATTTTCCGGGGGCTACAAGATATGTGACAATTCAACATGTTGACTATAAAATCAGATATGAGACTTCAGCTGTCTTCTAGTGAAACAGACATTAAAGAGACTTGCAAAAATGTAAAATAATGCTATGCTTACCAGCCACTATTTTATTTTTCATAAAAAAGTTATGTGTTAATAAAGAATGGAATTATTGTTAGTTAAAACTGAATAAAATATATTTCAAAATTTTCTCAATTTTAATTTCTAATATATATAACTTATACCAATAAAACACTTTGAAGTTCACCATAGCTTTTTAGGGAATGAAGGAGTCCTGAGACCAAAAAGTTAAAGAACCATTCTCCTAGTCTATCTCCTGCCTTATTTTCATATTTATTTCTGTGTTTTGGTTCACTTTCCTGAGAATTTGTCTCCTGAATTGTATTTTATTAAATTATAACCATTTCTTCAACTTATCAAGGCCATTTGGATCTGGATCTTTATGAGTCAAGACTCGCTATTTCTCTTTCCCCCATTTTTTTTTTTTTTTTTTTTTTTTTTTTTTGCGGTACGCGGGCCTCCCACTGTTGTGGCCTCTCCCGTTGCGGAGCACAGGCTCCGGACGCGCAGGCTCAGCGGCCATGGCTCACGGGCCCAGCCGCTCCGCGGCACGCGGGATCCTCCCAGACCGGGGCGCGAACCCGGTTCCCCTGCATCGGCAGGGGGACGCGCAACCACTGCGCCACCAGGGGGAAGCCCTCTCTTTCCCCCATTTTTGATCACTCTACAAATGAAAAATGCTGCTCCCTATTTTATTAGATAGCATCTCGATGAAAATATTTCTCATCTTTGGCACAGATTGATCATGGCTGGGAACCCACTGATAATTATTTGTCATCATGGTTCACCATGATGATGCATCAGTCCCACACTTAAGTGGTCTAAACCACATTTTCCCACTTTATTACTGATCTGCTCTTCTTGGACAAAAACCAAAGCCACAACAAAGTCACACGGCTATACTAGATTGCAATCTTTTAAAACCCCAGGTTTCTCCTTCTAGTCTACAAGGTATTGGCAGGATTCAAATTCAAGTTCTTTGTCTTCGGTGCTGGGTAGACCCTGGAACATGTGCCTAGTTCTTTTAGCCTTCCAGCTGTTGCTTTCTGCCAGACCCTCTCTAGTCTCCTCTGGGCAGGCACATTTGCAGGTCAGCCAAGGGTGTGCCAGTGCTTTATAGGTAGATTTTGAGTATCTTGGTAGCTACAGCCTCTCCAGGATTTTTCCCCTTAATTTCCAGCTACTGTACTCTGATAGCCTCAAACACCACCATGTCAGAACACTTCAAACCATAAGAATGTTACTTTCTGCTTGAGTTGTAACCATCCTGTGCTTCATAGAGAAGGGAGTGTCCTCAGGAGAGGTTATATAAATGTGGATCTCACCCTGTGCAGTCCCTTCCTTCACAGGCTCCCTTCTCCCTGTCCCCAGTTGTTTTCTGCTTTAGATGCTTTCAGTACCTTGAAATAGTTGAATTTTTTGGTTGCTTTTGTGTTAATAGAATTTGTAATAATTATCTGTGTGAAGGTTAGTTCATTATAAGATAAACCACCATTATCAGACTGCCATTTGATTTTTTTAAAAATTTTATTTATTTATTTTATTTATTTTTTTTTTTACAGTGTAATACAATTTATTTTTTTTTAACATCTTTATTGGAGTATAACTGTTTTACAATAGTGTGTTAGTTTCTCCTTTACAACAAAGTGAATCAGTTATA
>NC_041226.1:11164691-11205484 GCF_002837175.3 Physeter macrocephalus | reverse complement strand
GTTGTTACGTCTCCTTTTTCATTTCTAATTCTATTGATTTGAGTCTTCTCCCTTTTATTCTTGATGAGTCTGGCTAATGGTTTATCAATTTTATTTATCTTCTCAAAGAACCAGCTTTTAGTTTTATTGATCTTTGCTATTGTTTCCTTCATTTCTTTTTCATTTATTTCTGATCTGATCTTTATGATTTCTTTCCTTCTGCTAAATTTGGGGTTTTTTTGTTCTTCTTTCTCTAGTTGCTTTAGGTGCAAAGTTAGGTTGTTTATACGAGATGTTTCCTGTTTCTTAAGGTAGGATTGTATTGCTATAAACTTCCCTCTTAGAACTGCTTTTGCTGCATCCCATAGGTTTTGGGTCGTCGTGTCTCCATTGTCATTTGTTTCTAAGTATTTTTTGATTTCCTCTTTGATTTCTTCAGTGATCACTTCGTTATTAAGTAGTGTATTGTTTAGCCTCCATGTGTTTGTATTTTTTATAGATCTTTTCCTGTAATTGATATCTAGTCTCATAGCGTTGTGGTCAGAAAAGATACTTGGTATGATTTCAATTTTCTTAAATTTGCCAAGGCTAGATTTGTGACCCAATATATGATCTATCCTGGAGAATGTTCCATGAGCACTTGAGAAAAATGTGTATTCTGTTGTTTTTGGATGGAATGTCCTATAAATATCAATTAAGTCCATCTTGTGTAATGTATCATTTAAAGCTTGTGTTTCCTTATTTATTTTCATTTTGGATGATCTGTCCATTGGTGAAAGTGGGGTGTTAAAGTCCCCTACTATGATTGTGTTACTGTCGATTTCCCCTTTTGTGGCTGTTAGTATTTGCCTTATGTATTGAGGTGCTCCTATGTTGGGTGCATAAATATTTACAATTGTTATATCTTCTTCATGGATCGATCCCTTGATCATTATGTAGTGTCCTTCTTTGTCTCTTGTAATAGTTTTTACTTTAAAGTCTATTTTGTCTGATATGAGAATTGCTACTCCAGCTTTCTTCTGATTTCCATTTGCATGGAATATAAAACTACTTTTTACAGTTTTTAGGAGTAATTTTTACAGTTCTAACAGTAATATAAATTTATTTATATGTCAAATCCCTGGGCTTGTGAATAAAAGAGACTCTCTTTAAATTTATAATCAAATAGAAATCATAACTTAAAGTCATTATTAATCATGAGTTTTATTTTGCTAACTCCCTTTTACACACATACACAGACACATTCTTATTCTTGAAGACAGCAATCTATTTCTATGAGGACCAAATTAGTAATAGATACCGCTTCTTGTGGGAAAGTAAGCTAAGGGGACTTCAAGTCTTACCTTCCCTCCTAGAACACTGCCTACCTTCAGGACTGTGATTGTTAATTTTGTGTGTCAAACTGGCTCAGCTATAGTGTCAAATACAAATCTAAATGTTGCTGTAAAGGTATTTTTTAGGTATGATTAACTTATACAGTCTTTAAGTAAAGAAGCTTTAAGTAAAAGCAGATTTCTCTACATAATGTAGGTGGGCCTTATCCCATCAGTTGAAGGCCTTAACAACAAAGACTGAGGTTTCTGGTAGAAGAAATTTTGTCTTAAGACTGCAACATAGAAATTGTGCCTATGTTTCCAGTCTATTGGCCTGCCCTACAGATTTGCCCTCAAGAGTGCAAGATTAACTCTTACCTGAGTTTGCAGCTTGCTGCCCTGCCCTACTGGTTTTAGACTTGCCAACTTCCACAATTGTATGAGTCAATTCTTTAAAACTTCCCTTTCTCTCACTACCTGTATGTCCTATTTGTTCTATTCCTCTGGATACAAGGAGAATACTTAGGAACTCATGATATCTATTAGAATTGAGATGCTGATGCTTATTTTTGTCAAATTTTAAACTGCTTCATCCCCATTTCAGAAATGCTTTCCAACATCTATTGACTTAGTGATTACTTTTAGTGAACATTTTTATATCATAAAATTTTTTAAACATTAACATTTATTGGGGCTTCCCTGGTGGCGCAGTGGTTGGGGGTCCGCCTGCCGATGTGGGGGACGCGGGTTCATGCCCCGGTCCGGGAGGATTCCGCGTGCTGCGGAGCGGCTGGGCCCGTGGGCCATGGCCACTGGGCCTGTGCGTCCGGATCCTGTGCTCCGCGGCAGGGGAGGCCGCAGCAGTGAGAGGCCCGCGTACCGCAAAAAAAAAAAAAAAAAAAAATTAATGTTTATTGACAGCATCTTGTTTTTACTTTTGAAAGAATTAGGAAAAGTGGAAGGATTTGAAGAATAATCATTTATTACTTTGCAATTATATAATTGAATATTGAAAGGAAATATTCAAGATATAAAAGACATTAATGAATTACATTAATTTCCATAAGTTTACAAATTACAAGGAAATGCACCAAGGTTACACTTTTGTGAAAAGTTCTAAATTATTCACAAACATGTTTTTCTTGTTTTGTTTTTAAAGGTTGAAAAACCTTTTATTTAGAAATGTTGAAATGATTGCATGCTAATTTGAATAGCTAGGTTGTAAAAAAATGACTTAAAAATTCCCTTTCTGATGTCCTCCATGAGTTGGATTCCATTATATGTGGTTTTTTGTTTTTTTTTTTTCCAAACCTCTTATTTCAGACTGGAGTTCAGCAGAAATATGGCTTACAGTTTCCCTCAAATCATTCTTGGGCTCCTTAAAAAGTGCTAGACTTTTGAGCAAACAAATAGGTTACTGGAAATAACCTGTTTGTTATAGGGAAAGAGAAAGCTGTGGGTGATAAATGTTCCTTATTCATCTTATCTCCCCACTTCTGTCTTCCTCAGTTTGCTGTTATTTTTAATCTCCAGTCCAGCATCTCCCTTAAGCCCAGTTTGCTTTTAAATATCACACAAAATAGAAATCAAAGAAGATGACTTCAATTTTCTGTCATTTCCTTTTCTTGTCTTATCATTTTTTTTTAATTTACAAGATGTAAAGTTGTTAAGTTATTCAAAAAAAACAATAGTGAGATTTTGAACTTAAATCTGGAGGTAAATAATGCTAGTGGCATTGTGTCTCCTCCTTAAATGTATGAGAGAAAGAGGAAACTCCCGTTAACTCACAGTGACTGTCCTGACTATCAACTCATATGGCTGCAGCATGTGGCTGCACTTCATTCTGACCTCCAGGCTGGGCTGATAACACATGGGCTTTTCACCGTCAAATATTCAGTTTATGAGCATTGCAGAGATCACAGCTCATAGGTGAATTTATATGGGGGGTGTTTTTGGTGAAAATCAAGAAAAATGAAATAAAAACATGTTTTCAAGGGAAAGTTTCTATAGCATTTGAATTTCAGGATCCTTCCAGTGAGTTATTAATTGAGAAGAAAATATCCATCTATTAGATGTGGAATACCCCATAACAATAAACGCAAAAGCCCACTGACTTCCTGTGCTTGGAGTGAAGTAAAGGCATTGCGGCCTGCACAGTAGAGAAATGGAGCGGGAACAGCATTCCTTTTGGGAGTATCATCACGAGGGCTGTTCCCTGAGATGTTCCCTCCATTGTGCTTCTCTAGAAGATAAGGTGTCCTGATTGTTTATTTCCCATCAAAGGTGAAAAAATTGAGAGTCACTCTTTACTGCTTGAATGGAGAATTGCACAAACGTCCCCTTGCCAGCAAGCAGAAATTAAGCACATCTGGGCCAAACTTGCCTGGAATGCGGAGTGGGCAAAGGGGAAGCCAGGAGTGCTTTAGAAAACAGCCTTGTGTGTAGCACCACTCTCATAATCCAAGTGTAATTGTGACTAGTTCTCTTGAAGCTGGAGAGTGTATTTTACTTTTTTCCTGTTTTTCAACACCCTGTCTGCTTTCTTAGAGAAGTTAATACACCAGAGTAACCACTAAAAGTACAATAAAGCTTTCAAGAAATTCGAGATCAAGTCTATGTATGGCTTGTACAACAGTAAGGAGTTTTCTAAGGTCAAGTGAAGACATGCTTTCTGATGACGGCCATTCTATAAGACTTACTTAAACTGAGTGACATGGAGGAAGGGAAAATGCCATTGGCTTTTCATTTGCCATTTTCTAGCACATCCCCAGGGTCTAGATGCAAAACCTAAAGAGAGGGGCCAAGCTCCCCATTCTGGAAGCTGATGCAGCATGGCTCCAGTTCGGGTTGGACCCACAGGCTCTTTGGAGAGTATGTAACTTTGGGGTGATGAGAAATTGTTCTCAAGTCTCAAAAGCACTGTTCCTATAGCACCTTCTCTAAGGGCTATGGGTGCTGGACATCAGTAAGCAGGGTGCTTCAGAAAACCCTGAGAGAAATAATCATAAGCAAATGGGAAACACCCCAGAGAGTCTCGGGGTAAGTGGAGCAGTCTGTGCAGATGGCCTGTTGTTGTACAGGGTGGTCTGTGATCGTGTAGGCCAGCAGATTGTGAATTCGGGTCAATGTGATCTCAGTCGAACCCATAGTTTGGGGTGGCCTGGGGACATTTGAGTTATATATATTAATAAAACTGATGAACATTTACTTTTCCCCATTACTTTACTAGATGATAGTGAGTTAACAGTCCCTGAACTGCCTTGTAACTTAATGTCACTCATTACTGTTTATACATTAACTAAATATACTCAATTGAGTAATCTTACACTTGACTTGTTTCTATTTATTTTTCTCACTGCTAGCAGCTTTCATAATTTTTTTCTATTTCTGTAGCACATACAAAGAGTTATATATGAACACACAGTGAAACAAAGAAATCTGCCTATTCAAGTATGCCTGAAAAATAAATACTGGTCATAGTAATGGCTTCTTTACATATGTATGTTATATTCTTTTGTGGGAATTGGAAAATAATTAAAAATAATTTGCATTTGCATTACAGTTAATGTTTTACAGCCCTTTCATAATTTAGATCTCAGTCTGGCTAAAACTGAGATCTAAAACTCTGAAATCTGGGTGAGGCAGATGTTATTATTCCCATTTTATTAATAAGAGACATAGAGCAGTTTATTTATTATTATTATAAATAAAAATATTTATTATTTATTATAATTTATATTATTTATTATTCCCATTTTATTAATAAGAGACATTGGCCGTCCTGGGCAGGAAAATTACTGAACAAGCCCAGGTCTTTTTTTTTTTTTTTTCGGTACGCGGGCCTCTCACTGCTGTGGCCTCTCCCGTTGCGGAGCACATGCTCCGGACGTGCAGGCCCAGCGGCCATGGCTCACGGGCCCAGCCGCTCCGCGGCACGTGGGATCCTCCCGGACCGGGGCACAAACCCGCGTCCCCTGCATCGGCAGGCGGACTCTCAACCACTGCGCCACCAGGGAAGCCCAAGCCCAGGTCTTAAAACCAGGGTGTGGAAGAACCAATTTGATTGATTCATTCTGGAAATAGTAAAGTATTTTTACTCTGTGTTTCAAGTACTGTTCTAGGTGTTAGATACCCCATAGTGAACAAATAAGACTAGAATTCCTGCCTCCATGAAGCTCACATTTTCGTGGGGGAGACGTGGTCTGTGAACAGATAAAAGAGTAAAATATGCAGTGTGAGGGGTGGTGATATGTGCTATGGAGAAAAATGAAGCAGGATTAGGGGGATTGTGTGTGTGTGTGTGTGTGTGTGCGCGTGCGCGCGCCGTGTGTGTGTGTTGGGGAGGAAGGATGGTGTTTTAAACCATTTTCCAGAAAAGATTTAAATGATAAAAGACCTGAAAGGTTGAAGGGAGTGAGCCATGTGGATATGGGCGAAGGACATGCCAGGCAGGAGGAGTAGCCAGTGCAAAGCCCCAAGGCTTGCCTGGTATGTGAGACAAATAACATGGTGACCAGGCTAGGAAAAAAAAAAAAAAAGAGAGAAAGCCATGAGAACAGAGAGGTATGCAGCAACCTTTATATTTTGATTTCCAACTTCTCAATGACATATCTTTTTCAAGAAATTTTCTTTGCATTTACGAGGGAATTTTCAGACCCACTTTGGAATATGGGCTTCTTCCCTTTGGAAAGAGGCAGTGGAGTTGATTTTGATCCCAGCAGCTATGAGAAGAAAAGCTGGACGGCAGCACTCTTCCTTAAATGCAGCAACAACCGTAAACATCGAGGAACTATTAGCAACTGCTTTGGGGTGGGAGTGGGGCTGCAGGGGAGGCCAGCAACCCTCAGCCAGCATTGTACTTACCACGTACAGCACTGTGAGTTGTACAGCACCTCAACTTACAATGCAGATGTTTCCAGACGGTTTTCCATTAATCCACTCTCTTCTGCATTAATTTTCAAAGCATGGTCCTAGTAGGAGCAGGGACCTGGGAATGTTAGAAATATAAATTTCCAAGCCCCATCTCAGATGTGCTGAATCAAAAACTTTGGGAAGGAGCCAGAAATCGGCAGTTTTTTTTTTTTTTTTTGTGGTACGCAGGCCTCTCACTGTTGCGGCCTCTCCCGCTGCAGAGCACAGGCTCTGGAGGCGCAGGCTCAGCAGCCGCCGCTCCGCGGCATGCGGGATCCTCCCGGACCGGGGCACGAACCCGCGTCCCCTGCATCGGCAGGCGGACTCCCAACCACTGCGCCACCAGGGAAGCCCAGAAATCTGCATTTTTATCAAGGCTTCATGTGATTCTGATGCAGGCTAAAGTTTGAGAACCAAACCGCTTACTCAAGTACTTCTCCAACTGGACTCTACCTAGATCTCCAGCCATACCCCATCATCTTCCCTTAGGCTCAGTAAGCTCCAGCCACACCGGCCCATACCCCCATGGTTACTCAAGTTTATACCCATTCTATCTCTCTTTGTACTTTCTTCTTTTCCAGGAGGCTTTGCAATTCCGGGACCTTCTTTATGAAATCAGATTCAATCTTCTAGATCCAACCAAAGCATCCCACCTTGGCACTCCCATAGCTCATTATTCATCAGCAGTACCCCAGTTCATAACCACTTACATGTCTTCCTTCCTTTCTATACCATAGACTCTGTGAGGACCGGGGCCATGAGCTTGGACTGTGTCAGCAGTGCAGATATGGTGCCTGGCCCATAGTGGCTTGAAAGCCTGTCTTTTATACTGTTGTTGAATGAATGAAGGACAAGGAATTAAGCCACCATCAGCTGTTGATATTTCGCAGATATGCGTGGCCACTGTTGCATTAGAAATTCAAAGGCGGTGCTGGCAGAAGGGGATTCCAAGGAAAGCATCTGGTTGAGGGGAGAGGTTTGGGCTGAACTATGAGGTGCTCTCTGGGGAAAATGGGTTCCAAAGGGGAGCCCTGGGCTTTGGGCAAAAGGGGAAGCCAGGAGGGTACTGGACTTGCAGGAAGAAACTGAAAGGCAGGAGGCTGAACTGAAAATGGAGGTCAGGGAGTCCCAAAGGCGATGTTGGCCCAAATTGTCAGGGAAGCTGTTGTGCATAATAGTCATGCTATGGTGAGGGTCTGGGCAGCTTTCAAATCCGGGGTTGAATCCTGTCTTCCACAATTAGCTGTGTTACCGGAGTGTATTATTCAGTCTTCCTAAAGCTCAGATTCCTTTTATATAAAGTGGGAATAGTTACAGTAGCTAACAATAGGAGCTAACATTTATTGAGCATTTCTACAGGTTCTCTCTTTTACTCGTCGCAATCACTCTATGAAGTCGGTGTTCAGGTCTCCTGTTCCACAGCACAGAGACTCACCGGCTTGCCTAGAGTCAAGCGGGGAGGTGGAAGGTGGGGGTATGAACTTGAGCCTAACCGTCTGGCCCTGGTACCAGAGTTACTGCCGTGATGTTATACCACCTCTTTAGGGGTCTGTGATATCATATATGGAAAGCACCCAGCAAGTGACACAATAGTTTGAGGACCAAGCTGGTTTCAGGATGTGAGATAGAAATAATCCCAGAATGTGGGAAAGAATTTGGAGATAAACACCAAATCCCTCCGCTTATAAGAAGAGGGAAATTTTAACACAGACACAGACAGGAGAACATCATGTAAAGACACAAAGACACATAGAGGGAAGGCAGCCATGTGAAGATGGAGGCTACTGCAAACCGAGGAACACCTGGGGCTGTGAGCTTTGGGAAGAGGCAAGAAAAGACCCTTCCCTAGAGGTTTTGAAGGAAGCATGGCCCTGCCAACACCTTAATCTTGGACTTTTAGGCTCCAGAACTGTGAGAGAGTAAATTTCTACTGTTTAAGACCACACAGTTTGTGGTACTTTGTTATAAGGCCTGAGGGAACTAATATAGGGTCCCATTCTAGAAAGGACAGGAAACCAGGGCCTGAGCACTCAGGGAGTGAAGGCTTCCCTTCATGAGCTTCAGAGCCTCTTTCAGATGTCAGGGGGATGACAGGGCAGGAGGCGCTCTTCCGGAACTCTGGGCAGTGGTAACACCAGGGATAGTCTTTCCTCTTGTACAGGGGGTGTAGGGGTTGTTACTGCTGCCCTCCCCACACCCCCCCCCCCATGACGCAGCGCAGCAGCTACATCCCAGCCTGCAATCACCTTTCAAGCCTGGGCCGCTAGCTGTTGTGCTTCAGGCTGCAGGCCACCCCTCTGCTCCTCACCTGGTTGGGAGAACCTGTCATCACGAACCACAGGATTCCAGAGAGGCAGCCTGGCCAGTTACCTTGACAACCTCATGATGTAATGCTCTAAACCACTTCCTGGCTTCAGGTCTAATGATATTCTAGGGCCTGCTGGCTCCTCCCAGCCCAGGCGGCAGGCAGCTAAAGTGAGAGCAGGAAGTTCATTTTCAGTGATCCCTTTTGTGATATCTGTAGGATGCACTTGCACGAGCAATCAAAGGGGAATCGAACTGTCTCCTGGCTGCATGGAGAGGCTTGCCCAGGGGACCTGAGATTATTGCCGGCAGGTCGGTGTTTGCTGTGGGCGCCCCCCCCCCCCGCCCGGCCCCGTCTGCTCTGCTGCTGTGAGGCTTTCCTCTTTCTCCCTGGATGCTTTAGTTCGAATCCCCTGCATTAGTTCAGCGATAAAGAATGAACATGATCCTCAGTAAAATGGATTGCTGAGAACTTCCCTACCAGAACTGAATCCTGAGTATATCGGAGAATTACACCAAGGGATTTCATAACAAAGCAGTTTCTCTTGGTCTCCAGCCGTTCCCCCCACACCAAAAAAAATGTTTAGTGTTTTGAAAGCATGTTTTTAAAAAGCGAAGGTCCTGGAGCAAAGTCGACATCAGCACTTTGCATGCGTGGCTTTACAGCCCTTTCTAGTCCTTCTGAAAAGTAGTCACCAAACCACATCCCGAGTAGCCAGAAAGTGGGAGCGGGGGTGGGGTCCTTTCTCCTTCTGCAGCTGCGCTTTGACAGAGGCTTAAAGACGATGCGTGCCCGGCTCTGCGTGTGAGAGATTTTGCTCGTTTGTCTCTTTCAATGAGTAAGTGGCCATTCATCTCCTAACAGCACGCAAGAGAGGAGGACCCGTGAGCTATGTCTCTCCACGACTGGTGTTGGTGTCAGCTGCAAGAAACCAGCAGACAGAGTTGGGAAGCAAATGTCAGAGCTCCTTCTCCTGGTTCCTGTGGGGTGAGGGCCAAGGTGGGGGCATGTTTCGAGAATTCTTTTACCTGCTCAGATGGGCAAGGGGTCCTGATACACTGTTAGAACATAACAGGCTGTGGCTGATGATCCCGATGTCTGAGGTCAGAGCCTCCATCTAATCCTTGAAAGCCACGCTCAGTGTCAGTGCTAGGAATCCTTTGTTAAGAAGCTTTCAGGCCCAGAGGGTATTTTCTGGATGGTCAAAGGAAGTGAAGTGCCAAGTGGTTCAAAATCTCCTCAAACATATGGATACTATATTCTGATACCGAGCCAGCTTTACTGTGGCAACAGCTTCCTGATATCCATGGTCATTTTGCCCCTTTACTTATGCCTTTGAAATGATGACTTGTCATCTGGCTGGACCTGGGTGGTGGCACGGGGGTGTCTCACAGTCTAGGCAGAATATGAGAAAGAGGGTGTCAGAACAGAAGCCCCTGGGTCTCAGCATGACCCCCGTGCCTGCAGGACTAATGGAGACGTGCTGCTGATTGAGACACAGCTGTGATCTCTGGTGACACCTTTTAGCTCCTCTCTCTTGGGGTAACATCCTGATATGTCTAAAAATGAACACTGACACTGTTTCATTCGATTGGGCTTCTCAGCATAAACCAAAACCTCAGGAAACTGTTACATGCTGAGAAGACATTTGTATTAGTAGGTCACAAGTTGTGGTCACTTTTCAATTTCTGTGGCTAGAGTTAATTAATATAAGCATGTTGTGTACCATCTAGAGATTCGCCTTCAAATTGAGCATTGCCACGTGATCTCAGTGACTGCTTTGCACTTTCACTTGTGATCTTTTTTATGCCAAGTGAAGGCAAATGATATCATAGCATTCTGAAAAGGAAGAGTTTATGGTGATTCAGATCAGAAAGGGGATAGGGGAAATGAATCATTTTGGGACCTGCAGAATATAGGCATGCTGGAATCCAAAGAATTTGTGCTGTGGCAGCCAGTATCATATTTATGTTGGGAGCAAATGTATTATGCAGATTCCATTTTTGCACAGGCAAACTTGCAGCCATTCATCAGCGAAAAATGTAGCAGTAAGAAGGCAATGCAGAATTTTCTGTTGATTCTAACAGTAAGTGGATTAGATATCTACTGCAGGTTTCAATAACACTGCAATGTGAAACTTATCTTCCAGTGAACAAACTAGATGGTTGTAGAGTTATCGAGGGATACCTTATTAAAATGTATATCCCAGGATTGACAAAATTTTGGATTTTTATGAGGCCTGATTATTCTGAATGAGCAAACAAAGCTTTAAAAAATAGTAGTATATTTTTGTACAACTTATTTATGCCAAAGAGGTTTGTATTTAGTTTCATGTTTTTGCGAGTTCAAGTACTTATTTTGCAAGTTCAAGTCACAGATAATTTATCGGAGGTGTGTTGAATTTGTTTTTCCTTTACAAGGACTCATAGTAGGCAGCCTCCAAGATTCCCTCAGTAATCCCAGCCCCTGGTACTCAAGCCCTGGGTAATCACCTCCCATATTGTTTTACTGTTGGTCTGTAGGACTAATAAAATACTGCAGAAATGATGGGACGTCATTTCTGAGGTTAGGTCGTCAGACAGTGTGACTTCTGCCTCTTTCTCTCAGATCACTTTCTGGGGAGGCCAGCTGCCACATCACGAAGACTCTCTGGCTGTTCTGTGGGGAAGCTCACATGATGAGGAGCTAAGGCCTTCTGCCAACAGCCATGTGGGTGCGCGTCTTACAGGCAGAACCTCCAGCCCAACCTTTAGGTGACTGCAGACTGCACACCAACAGCTTACCTGGGAGGCCCTGAATCAGAGCCACCCAACGACCTCTGGGATCCCTGACCCTCAGAAACTGTAAGATAATAAGGGTTTTGTTATTTTAAGCTAGTAGTTTTGGATTGGTTAATCCGCAGCAGATAATCTGATGTCGGCTCCTGCACATAAATAATGACTGAGGAGCACTGTGAAATGTCACTTCCTGAATTCAGGCAGTAGATGCATTTGCTTAGTTGCTGGCCGTGACTTCAACACGAGCATTATTTTTTCAATGATATCAGCCTCGCCTCTTAGGGTGAGCTCATTAATCACATTCATTCCATGTTCACATATTCTTTCAAAATACGCACATAAGAACATTGTCAGCCTCTAGTGCTGTCACTCCTCGTTATTGCCATGGATCACCCCATTCACGGGTTCACCTTGATGAGGTACAAATTCCTGGTACATCTACTGGTTCGTCCGTCCTTTCCCACTTCTCATTTGATTCGGCTATGGAGTAGGACTGCAGATTTCACTCACGCTTTGGCTAGGATATGCAGAGAATAGGTAGCTCTTTTTTTTTTTTTTTCCTGTAACTAATCTGGTTTTCTTGCCACTAGTTACCTGGGGACGAACAAACCAAAACAACTGACAACTATAATATCTTGGATTCTGATTTGCAATCTTAAAGCACTTTCAACTCAGTCCTTTAGGAAGAGAAACCCAACAGTATTTATCTCTTAGATTTGTGTCATCTGCTTAGCACCCAGTTTCATTTCAAGAAGTCGTCTGGGTGCGTGGTAGGAATGGTGAGACTTACAAGGTCTCATGGTGGAAGCAAAATCAAGGTCTTTAGACATGGTGTCCTTCGGCTCCCTGGCTTCTGGAATGAGTTCTCACATCCTGTGAACCTCTGTAGCTGCATTCTGGCTGTTGTTTCTTCCTCTTTGTCTTGGTCAATGTCTGTCACACTCTGCAGGACACTTAGCCTCCAACTCCTCTCCCAGGGGTGCTAGGAAGCCTTCTGAGTTCTGAGGGTGACTCTAATTTGGCTCCTGTCTAGGCCGCATCCTCCAAAGCCCTCAATGCAGGGCCACCTGGTCCCAGGGAAGGTGCTGCTCTTTGCCAAGGCCCCCAGCCAGACTCTCTGGTATCCCTGGGTGCTGTCTGTGTTGTTTGGAACCAAGAGTGGTCCAGGGAAGCTAAATCTTATGCCTGTCTCTGCCTGACTTTGCCGAACAACCAAGTTGATTTTGGTGCGGCTGTGTACAGGCTGGTATAGGACCTTTCTGCGCTTCCAGGAGCTCCCAGCTGCCCTGGGCCTGAACGTCCGTGGTCTGGTATCTGATATCCACACCCAGGCGAGGCTGAAGCTCGGAGAAGACAGACAGTGTCTGTTGTACAATGTACCGGTCACACAATGCAGTGGCCTTCCCCTCCTCCCTTTCTTTTTCTCTAGTCTCTCACCCCGTCTCCTGTGTAAGGTCTACGTAGAACCATAGGCCTTATTGCCTTGCTCCCCTCGTCACAACATAGCCAGCAGGGTTATTTTCTTTATACTGTGGAAGAAGAAATGTAAGAATAAAGGGATTTAGAGCGTTAGTAAAGTTCTATGCTGCTAAACGTTCCTGCGGTGAGTGTCAGAAGCCAGGTGTGTAACCTCAATCTTTCCCTGGTCATTCTGGAACGAAACTCAATTTCCCATGCAGGTGGTTGTCTTGGGCCAAGTTGGGTAAAGACCATGAACTCAGAGAGGCAAAGAAAAATTCACACTCATAAGTTTCAAAATCTCACCCCATTATGTCTCTCTATTATTATTTTTTGTTACTGGTTACCCTTCATGGATTGCAATCTGCAAAATGGAGGGAGTGACACTTGCTTTTCATTCGACACTATTCCATTTGCCTTCTAAGTGCCTTGGAAAAGGCCTTGTGAGTCTCCTCCTTGTGTCCCCCTCGGACACACAGGCCATCCCATTTTCCATAGGCTGTAGGGTGTCAGTTTCTTACGTTCAGTTGAGCTGATGAGCGGTGAGGCTGGCTTTGTGTTCTTGGACAGCTGCACAATGCATGCAGCGCCCTCAGGAGAACAGGATGGGGGCCCTCCCTCGGGACACTCAGCAAGTCTGTGAGGCCTGCTCTGGGTCTCTTCCACACTCCTCACACCTCCCTACTCAACGGCAGGAGATCAACTGGGTCCAGCCAAGCCAGTCAGTTCTACCTCCGAGGGTCCTTGTAGTGTCAGTAAATCGCTTTCCCTTCAGCCCCCCAGCAGCACAGAGCCACCCACCCCTCAAGAGTTCCCCTTGTGTTTAACATGACTTTCGTATGCTTCTTAACTTAAACTCAGACCTGCTGATACCTTCCAGATGTAACCAGACTTCTTCCTATTGCTCTCACATTAAGTCAACTACATAAGACGGCGTGGAACCAAGCCTTTATCACATTCTTTAATGCCTTCCATATCAGCGACTCTAGCTGCAGTCCTGGCCCGGCTCCTGCAGGCTTCTATCAGAACCCTCAGCCCTCGGCAGACTCGCTGCCATGCCTGCAGCATCTGTCTTTCCTCTTTGCAGGTGACAATGCTTAGTGTCTGCTCCTACTTTCATTTAAAGATGACTTTTAGAGAACATGTTCTCAGAAGGAGACATTAACATTTGCATCAGTCAGTTCCAGGCTTGTCTGTGTTTAAGTCTATGGCACTGGTAAATGGTCACAGTTATTGACTGCCTACTGTACCGGAGGCCAACCCTTTATAAGCATTATTTCATTTAGTCTTCACGGACAACTCTAGTTACTATTTTCTCTCCATTTTATAGATGAGAAAACTGAGGCTCGGATAGGATAGTTAAGCAAATTGCCCAAGCTCCCAGTTACTAAATGGCAGTGCCAGGGTTCACACGCAAGACTGTCTGTCTCCAGAGCTTCTGCTCCTCCCTGGTCTGCTTAGTTCACATCAAGATCTCAAGGTTCTGTCAGATACATGTCTTATAAAAATGACAGATGAAAAGGGGCAAGCTTTCCGGAGGCCTCCAGTTAGATGTCTCCCGGGCACCATGGAATCAGGTATTGCAGGTGAACCCATCCAGGCCTACCCTGCGCCTGCTCAGATCCTGGAAAATGAGCAGCAGTGCTGGCTGGCCTCTGGCTCTTTGAAAGCCGTTACCCCTGGGGCAAGAGCCATAGAAGCAGCTCCTAGCGGCTGACTGGCGCATGCCTTGTCACCGTGGGTGCCTTGCCTTTCTGAAACTCATCCCAACAGCAGTCGACTCTTTGAGGGCAGCTTCTTCACACGACATCACAGCATAAACAGCAGTGTAGAG
Organism: Physeter macrocephalus; assembly: GCF_002837175.3. NCBI lineage: Eukaryota > Metazoa > Chordata > Mammalia > Artiodactyla > Physeteridae > Physeter > Physeter macrocephalus. Next base: position 11,190,907 of record NC_041226.1, on the reverse strand, counting down.
ACTGGGTGTGGCAGGCTGGTGGCCCTTCGTCGCTCATCCTGGTCTGCCATTCCCACGCATGGCAGCTTCTTCCGGTTTGCTCATTTTGGCTGAAAGAGGTATCTGAGGGTGGCAGTGAGGAGCGAGGGAGAGCTGGGTGTTGAACAGAAAGAGATGATGGGTGAGGAGATGAGGGCCGAGTGTTTCCATTCCTCAGCTGGCCCAAGAGATGCGCTCTGACGCCTGAGAAGCTACAGGGACCATTTGACGCGAGGCATGCGATTGCTCATGGCATCTGCGGTGCTGCATGCAGGCCCAGGTGACACGATACTGCACAGAATTCAGGAGAAGAACATCCTCTGTTTCTGTGCAGAACACCGTGACTGCAATCACAGGGCTCTGGAAGGTTTTCAGAGGGAGAGGTGCTGGCCATGCCCTCTGGAATTCACTTCTATAGGATAGAGCAGCAGTGGTGGAGGGGAGGCGACTACCTTACAGAATCGGGGGGCAGCAGCTTAAACGATGAGGCCAGCAAGTAAGAGAGTGAGGGTCCTGGGGACATCATGAGGGACTGGGATGATACCACATCATGCTGATGGGGAATCTGAACTGGCTGCATTGTAGTACAGTTGCTGCTGAGGCTGTAATCTGACCCGCAAACCAGAGTGGCAGGTGGACGTTCAAGTCTGTACATCTTCACAACAGTTACACGTACCACGTGGGTATGACGGCCACGCTAGCAGCCTCTTCTCAATTGGATATTGATAGAACCCTGTGTTCCCAACAGCTTGACTAGCATTTCCCACCGGATCCCTTTGTCCTTTTGTAGCCCCAGGTTCTGCTGGATCATTTTTGCTTGCACGTTAATCCACATACCATGATGATCCATTCCATGTTGACTAATGTCAAAGCTTGGAGCTCATATACTCATGCAAAGAATTTTCTTCTGTCACGGCTTAAACGTATTTCTTCCATATAAGGACTTTTTGTCTTGCAGTAGATCGTGCGCATCTCATCAACTGCATTTTGCCTGCACTGCTCCTGTTTCTAATGGCTAATTTCCAAGATTGACTACATAGTGGAAAAACTGGGGAGTGGCTCCCCTTCAACAGCTGGGCTGGTGCTTGCAGCTCAAATACCTGTGAGTAGTTTTTACGGATGCTGGGGAAAGATGGTCTTGCCTTCCCTACCTTTGACTGGGAAAAGATGAGCAGCCTGGTAATATCTATTCTGTTTTTCAGAAGCTCTGTCATCTATGATTGGTTCTGTATCTCACAAACACCCTTTCCCCTCCTCCACACTGCCAGGTTATGTGAAATGTATATATTCCATTGAAAGGAAGAAGTACAACTTAATTATTTCATCCTACTTATATGTAGTTTATGTTACAAATGTTCATGGAAAACAAAGTACCAATTCCAGGTAGTAGTCAGTTTTACAGCTGCCATCTAAGGTGACAGTTTCTCTAGCACAGTGCCTTAAAACAGAAATGGGCATCATTTATTTGTTAACGTGGTTTGCGTGCACTCTAGGTAAATTTGATAGAAAAGGAGTTTGGATTAAACAAGAACAGTAACAAATATTTCCCTACTTACCTTAATCACAGACATTTTGATTACAGAAATGGTTTATCAGCAAATGCAATCTGGTTATCATTTATTTTCCTGTCTTCAAAACTGGATCCCGTGAACCATGAAGGTCTCAGATTGCTTTTGCAGCTATTGGATTATTTTAAACAAAAAGGGAAACAGCCACTGAATAATTGAATCAGTCTTGTTATATAGACATAGCTCCAAGCCAAAACCCTAGGCATTTATTTTATTCTACATTCTTGTTCTAGAAAGACTCCATGCCTTTTCTGGGTACTATTTCAGTTTTTTTCCCCTGTTTCCAAATTCGTTGTATATTCAAGATAGTCTACTTTATCTTTACATTTTACATTCTGAGAATTCATGTTTAAGCAACATGCTGTCTTTAGAAAAAATCAGAATGCATTAAGCTTCACTATTTCCCTTTTACACAGATTCCTTTAAGCTTTGAGATTTTTAGTGGAGTCAAGTGGTAAATCTGTCCTCATCTGTGGTGTGTTCAGACAACTGGCAGGAACGCTTTAGGCTGACATGATTGAAAAAGGAGCTCCAATCCCAACCTATTTAGCTTTACTTTCCTTTGTTTTCAGTGATGTATGAAATTTCTTTTAGGATATTACAAATTTTCTTCCAAATTTTTCTTCCCTTTTCAACTGAAGAAAACTCCCTTATGTCACACTCTTGCTGCTGGGGCCAGATCATGACGTGAATCTTTATTTAACAAATACCCAAAAACATGGGTCTGACATCTGCCCTGGAAACCTGATGCGGCCAGCTTGAAAATTTCTCTCTGACAGAAGCAGGGCAGAAATAGAGTACGTTTTCTGTCACATTAATCTTAAATAATGTGGCTTTGTTAGAAAGAAAAAAAATCCTTCTAAAAATCTTGTGTTGAATTTATGTTACAACGATGAAGTTATCTATAACTTTGTAATTGCATTTTGAAAAGTAGTTCCATCAAAACACACTTTGGAAGGGCAATTCTTTACTTATAACTTCATTTTATGGGATTTGGGGGTCATTTTTCAAGATAGAACGAATTTAATTCTTTTTTTACTTTTGACATTTTATTAATGAAATACTCATTAATTAAGAGGCATTTGTGTAATTTGAAAAAGAGACTGATAAGATGTCCAAGAGTACTAAAAAGGACAATTATTCTGTTTCCACCAGGTTTTCTACATTTTATTTTTCTAAATCATTCACATAGAGTTTAATGGTTGGAAAATTCTGAAAGTACTTCTTGCTGCTGCTTTTTTGAAAAGGGAAAATGTTCTCCCTTTTGTGAGAATGTCTTGATCTTGCTTTTGGAGAGAGGGCCATGACCAGAATAACAGGGTGTCTTTTAAGACCTGAAGCAGAGATCCTAATGCCAAATTGTCAAAACAAAAGCAGCCTACTTCCACATTTAGTAAGTGCTTTCTGGCTGGCACTGAATTCACATTATGCTATTTATGTTTCCATTTATTACTGTGACTTTTTTGAGATAAAGACTCTAAGTTGTGGCTGTCAGAGAAAGCAGTCCATGGACTACTGGTGTAGTAGTAGTAGCCCATCCCCAGCACTGGGGATGTACCTTGGCCCTTGTTCCAGGCTCCTGATCCAAATTCTGTCTAAGGCACTTGAACAGCTACAGATTTTGTACAAGAGAACTTGAAATCTCAGCTACTCACTTTCCATCCCAGCAACAATCAGACCACAGGCCTGGGCAGAAACTCTGGAAGAATGCATTAAATGTGGGGCTTCAATATAGACTAAAATTATGCAGGAAGAAAATAGTATTTAAGAAGTTTAGAAGTTCTAAAAATATTGTGGTTCAAAAAGAAAAGAGCCTGTGTCTTCAGTTACTGTATAGCATGCAGAGATAACTCATTATATTGAGATTGTAGAAAGTGCGGTGGGAGAAATGAGGCAATTCTCTGAATAATACACATTAAAAACAAAACTACTTATAATTCACTATGTGGTTGTTTCTAGGGATAAGTTTTTCTAGAATATTTAGGTAGAATTATTCAGAATGGTGACTTCAGTTCTTTACTTGACACCTTTAAAGTAAGTTTATTTACATAACAAATGTACTTGCATAAAATGCATGTAAAAAAGAACTCACGTTCTGTGTCCACAACGAGATTAATTATCATAAAGTGCACACACTTATGTGACCACCCCCTAGGTCAGAATATAGAACATTCTAAGCACTCAAATGCCCTATTCATTCAGATCCCCTCCAAGAGCACCTGTTATAAGCCGTGGAGTTATTGGAGAGCCTCCAGCTGCTGCATTTTCCGGATCCACCATAGGGTTGACGCCAAGGCAACTGTCTCCTGGGCTGCTCTCAGCCAAGGACCACCCATGGCCGAAGCCTTGAACCAGACCATTCCTGCCCAATGCAGGACTCCTCTAACAGCCTATCTCTGCTCTCGGGCCCCTACAGGTTTGGCCATGATCTTTTCAGAGCTGCACTGCAGTCGACCAGATTCTCATTCTGTGTCGTGCTGTCTTTGTGGAAGCCAGACTGGTATTGTGGTTTGAGGCTCGCACACTTACGCCCGTTCCCTCTCTCCCGTTCCCTCTCTCCCCTTCACCCTCCACAGGCATTTCCCCGATAAATCTCTCACACTTCTAACTCTGTCATGGTGTCCTCTTCCCAGAGGGCCCTAACTGACACAGTTGGCACTAGGAAAGCAGAAGGCCAGAAGGATTTGGGGGACCAGACCACTCCCCATTGGGCTTGTTAGAAAGAAGCTCAGTGGGAGCCCCACTGTAAGGTGCGTGTGGAGCACAGATAGTTCCCTGCTCAGGGTGGTGGCCTGACTGCTCAACCTTTCACCAAATCTGGGGAGACGGCCTGGTGGAAGGGAACACCCTTACTCCTTCAATGAGTCCCACATTTGAAAGACACCGGGGGGACAGTGCATAATGACAGTGGAGTTGGCTGGCTATGACTAAGCTGTATTGATGGCCTGCAGAGGTGTAATGAGGAGCTGAAGGTGGTTTATGAAAAGTTACAGGATAGGTAAGAACCTGAAGGACTCTTCCACAGCTACAAAGAGGCCTTCATGTCCTGTAGTAGAGAGCAGACGCAGCTGAGCTGCAAGCATAGCACTGAATTAGTTTGTGATATGGACGCAAGGCTACTGGTTGAAAAAACTTGAGACCCTGAAGTATGGCTGGGGACATCTGGACAGATGTCCCTGAAGACTATGTCTCTGCAGACTCCTCCGGACCTGCCACAGTTACAGAGATGGCCCTCATCCCTTCTAGGAGCTGGCACTTTCCCAGTGTGGGAAGACACTGTGGAGGCTTCTCAACAAGGCAACAGATGCCCCCCGCCCCCCCGCCTCAAGAAGTGTGCCACCACCTTTCTTGGATGCCAAGCCAATGAAGTAGGGCTAAGTCCCAGTGTAACCTGCTGGACATGGGAGGGGCAGAAGGGTATTACACCCTGAAGGAGTTGCAGGGATCAGCTAGCATGTACTAGCAGGATCTAGGGAACACCCTTGGGCCTGGATTTTAAGGATCTTGATCAAGAGGACTGGAGAGTAAAACTGTAAAAGCAAGAATTCATTGACCTGAAGGCATTCTCTAGAGATACAGGATTTAACACTCAGGCAGGGAGGCCAAAGGCTAGGAAAGACTCAATGCTAGGGTAGGTCTAGGAAGCCTGGAGAGACTGGTGACCTTTGCTGATAAAGATGAAATGCCTGAGTACCATGGCAGATGACAGATAAGGGGATAAAAAGCTCAGGGATCTTGGCACACTAGAATATATATGCATTCAGGGGATGCGTGAGGCTGAAAGATTTACCAGAGGATTGTTTTTGTGAAAAGACCCAGAGGAGATAGCATTCACCAAGGTCATGAGGAATGTACAGATGAGAGGATTACTATGGGTCAGGTAGTGGCCGGGACCTGTACGTGCATTACCTCATTCTGACCACTCGACTGCCTGAATTAGGTACTAGTTTATCCCCATTTGGTAGAGTCTTTAGAAGCTAAATAGTAACCACTCAGTCAATAGTAACTGAAACTGTAGTCGATATCATTTTTACTGTTGTTATTATTTTAGATTTAACTATATGCCTCTCGCTTATGTATCTAATATTACTCAAGCTAAAAAAGACACAGAACTATTTCTCTCTAAAATTGTGTCGCTTGCTGTTTCTTTCAAGCTTCCATTCCAAACACTAAATCAATTTAAGATATATTTTAAGACTATCTAATACTGCAACAAATCGGTTTATGTTAAATAGCCCCTTCAAAAATAATTCTAGGAGAGATAGATACTTGGAAAAATCAAATGCTTAAGCTGAAACCTGGGAGATCCTTTGCATGGTCAACAAGATGGTTTCAAATCTGTTGTAAAATATTCAAACTGTGTGGTCTGTCATTTCACATACCAAAAGCAAGGCAATATTATATAACAAATGAATCGAAAGTGGAGAAAACACATTCTGATAGTTCAGGTCACTTGTAGCAGTTTGGGTTATTGGGTAGTTGATTTGAAAATGTGATTATCATTTAAGATGTCAAAACACCTGTTAATTTGATGTCAAATATGGATGTAATAATAATTACTATTATTTGAAATCTAAAGTACAACACTTAGTTATTCCAGTTTAATTCAATTAACCTTTGAAGAGCTAAGTGCTGTGTGAGGACCAATTATCATTTTGTTTTAGCAGTTTGAATTTGGCTACATGTCTGGATACCAAAGCAAAGTAATTGTTTGTATTGAGTTTATAAATTAATAGCCTGAAATATATATTTTCAAAAAATATAGTAATTATACATTCAATATGTGCCAGATACTCAGCCAAATTCTGGAGATAGAAGAATAAGATGTATCCCTTGCTCTCAAAGATCTCACAGTCTAGTGAGATTTAATTTCAGACGTGTAAGCGTAGATCTTAGTGATTACAGACGTGTAAGCGTAGATCTTAGTGATTAGTTACATTCCTTCTCAAAAAGTATTGACATCCTAACTTATAAAAATAATGGCTTGATTCTCGTGACAGTTTTATGTGCCAGCTTGACTGGATTTCGGGTCTGTCTGTGAGGGAGTTTCTGGAAGAGATTAGTATTTGAATGGGTAGACTAAGTAAAGTGGATTGCCCTCCCGATGTGGATGGTCATCATGTGGTTCATTGCCGGCATGAATAGAAAACCAAAGGGCGGTGGAAGGGAGGATTTGCTCTTTCTGCCTGACTGCTGGAGATGCATCTCAGCCTTCTGCCCTCAGTGCCCTTGTTGAAGGCCTTCAATCTTTTTGACTGGAAATTACACCCTTTACTCTCTGGTTCTCGGGCCTTTGAACTTACACCACTGGCTTTCTTGGGTCTTCAGCTTATAGAGGGCAAATCATGGGACTTCTCAGCCTCCATAACCATGCGAGTCAAAACCTTACAATCAATTTCTCTCAACCAATATATCATATTGGTTCTGTTTCTCTGGCAAACCCTGACTAATACAATTCTGAAGCCCAATCTGAGACAGTCAAGATTTTTCAGTTGAAGATGAGCCTGATACTGGTTAGCATAGAACTTTAACTCATAAGAACTTAAAACCAAAAGAAAAAAAAATGCATTAAACTACAAATTTTTCTTTTGAGCATTTATGGTCCCTGGTATGAAAATGAGATGAAGCAGGATTTGTCTACATATAGTGGACAAAAAAGTCAAAGAGGATATAGACACATTGATATTTTTAATGTTTTCATACTTAAAGTACATTAGGAAAAACATATATTACCACATTGTGGCATCACAATAAAATATATATATGTAATACATATTTACAATAACATAAAATATACAAATACTATATATATCTGTGTGTACATATGTATTCATATTTATTTGTGTATATATGTGTGCTTGTATATATGTGTGTGTGTATATTGTGTATGTGTATATATATTATATATATATATTTATATATATATAATATATATAATTTGTTCTTTGTTTCTGGTTCCTGGCATAGAGTTTCAAAACCCCTTGAAATTTCCAAAGTCATAGGGGTGTTTTATTATTCATAAGGAACTCCCTTCAACCACACCTGAGTTTATGCTAATGAGAGGAGGCTCTAGGTAGCTTGAGGATGAAGACTGAGAAAAACCAACCATGGGATTAGAGGGCTGGAATTTTCAGCCTCATCCTCTGCCCCTCCCCCCAAATTCTGGTTTAATCTTGATGTTTGCATTATTAGCAGATGTTTCTTTCAGTACCACTTTATATGTAATGTTTGCTTTAATATAAAAATAAAATTTCTCTGTGGGTTGATATTCTGTTTTATTCTATGGCTTTTGTCCCCTTGCCCCATACCACCACTTAACCCCCTGGGTATCTTCTCTGTACACCCCCCTGACCAATCTCTAAGCTACATGGGAAACACAGCTGGAGGAGGAGAACCCAATTCCAGAAAGTGGTTCTGAAACATCAATGTGGATAAGAGTCATCCTAGGGAAGTTTTGTACAAACGTAGATTTCTGGATGCTAGCCTAGAAATTCTTATTAATAGGTATGGCAGTGGGTCTCAGGAATCTACATTTTATCCAGCACTCAAAGCATGCCTTATATTAATAATCATTGCACTAGGCTTTGAGCAAAACCGTCTTAGGCTTTGATCTCAGCAAAGTGTGTGACCTGAGTCAAGCAGTTGACCCCCCCCCACCACCGTCCTCTCTTCCTTATCATAAAACAAGAGGGTTGATTAGATGTATTTGACCATTTCTTCCAGCTCCAGAAAGTTGTAGCATTCCTTGATCTGTCATACTCGATTGCAAATAAATCATGAGAAAAGTTATAAGATAAAAAATAAAATCCTCCCTGATTATGGGATAGATATTGAAGTATAACCCTGCTTTATTCATAAATAATGCTCAGACTTCCTTAATAAAGTCATTTCCACTTTAAAAAACTGTACTTTGTCACACCAGTGCATTAAGTTTTCTACTTTTGTGTCTGTGAGTCATTTAAATTAAATCTAAGATACTGCAGGAGTGTAACAGTATAATTGGTCTCAGGTATTTCATTATTATGACTGTCAGTACTGTATCCTGTAATTTTCATCAGCATATTAATAAATGCCTTAAGGAAATATAACTTATTTATTCATTGGCAGAGAAACCTATGAAAATATTTTTACAGTAATTATGTTTTGAAAATTCTCATTACAGCATTTATATGATTCTCAATGAATTATTTTATTCCTACCTCTCCCCCCCAAAAAAAACCCTAGACACTGCTATATCTAGGGTAATCACAAAGACACAGACTTTTACATTAAAACTTTGGCTGGGGAAGGGGGAGCATATAACAATTAAGGAGAGGCTGGTGCATAGTAGCCAGAGGATGAGGCATTGAAGTTCCAGATATGTACCTATTATTTTTTACTTTTAAATATGGGCATTAACAATAATATACAAAGCATGGAGAAAAAAGAAAACAGAAAATCTAGATCTAAATAATAGCTGGCAGTAATAGTTTGTGTAGGAAAAAGAGTTATATTATGCAAATGCATCAGTATCCCTGGTCTCCCCTACTTCTAGCACATTCAAATCTGGAACACAAGGATCAACCCTCCTTTTACCCCAAGAGACTGTTAAAGGATGTGAAAAAGAAAGAAACCAAGATGTGGAGACAAACCCATTAGCAGACCCAGAACAGAATAGAGACCCCAGACAAAACCCCACACATATCTGGTCAAGTAATTTAGGGGTCAACTGATTTGCAGAGACGAGTAGAAAGGAGTGTCATAAAGACTTCAGGAAATTTTGCAAAGCGTGGGCTTCCAAAGGAATACTGTATAACTCCTGAGGAGTTGGGAGGAAAGTCCTTCCCTCTGTGTACACACATTCTAGAAGTTTATTTGCTCCCAAGGAACGGGGGGCTTCAGGAGTGATGTCCTTCAACCAGTGTGTCCAGCTGCACCTTGTGATGACCCACGTTGTGCTAAATCTCTTGTTTCCTTCTTCTCCTATGCACAAGCCCATCTGACAAGTTTGGGTTGTTTCATAAGAAAAATTGATTGATAGTTAATGTTTTAAACTGAAGACAAATTACTGGGAGGATGCATTTTCCGCCCATTCAGTGGCTGTGAAGAATCTGGTGGGGAGGAAAGGGAACTTCAGAGGCATCTTTTTCAGTTCACGGCCTTGTGTGCGCCACGCTCCTGAACGCCGGGGCCGCACGCTGCCCCCGCTTCCACGCCCACGTTCAGCCAGAGTTTTCGCCTCATTCTGTGTGCGCTGTGGTGTTATCATTAATAATATGAATAATAGGATGTTAGAGTACTGATTACTATATTGAGCAGGAAACAGATGGCTCGCTCAAAAGGGGTGATTGAAGAGGCTGAGTAAAGCAGCTGTTTACAAAGGTGCAGCACTGGTTAGGGAAACAGACACGTGATGCTCCTTACTCCAGGGCCGGAAACAGGGGTGGGTCAGGGTGCGCCATCATCATCCCGTGGCCTCGGAGGCAAGGGGAGAGAGCAGTTATCAAAACCAAAAGAGAGCTCAGCTGTAGGACAGGGCTGTCTGGCAGAAACTGGAGCAGAGAAAAGCAATGGTGTTCCCCCAGGTCTGGCATAGAGGGGCCCAGGCAGACCTCTCTGTCTTGCCGCTCTCAGGAATCCTGCTGGTTCCCCTCTCCATACCCCTGCAAACCCTCCTGCTCAGACTGCCAGGGCAGAGAGCAGGGTGAGAAGGGCAGAGAGTTGTTTTAGAGGGCAAGCAGAGAATATCCTGCACAGCTGAAAGATATGTAAAACCAGACCTTTGCAAAAGAAAATCAAACAGACCTTCTTTCAGTGCAAACCTGGCATCTGCCCCATGACTTCCTCATCTGTGTGTAGAGATTGGCTGACCTCACCTTCTCCTTTGCTGCTTATGTGTGGCTCCCTTTTAGCTGTGAGGGAGAAGGGGTACAATAAGTTCTGGGTGGGGGTGACATCAGGAGAAGGAAACTGCGAAAGCTCTGGGAAAGCATTTGCTTTCCTGATAAAAGTTACAGAGAAAGTAGTGATGTCTTTCCCTCTTATTCCTGCTTTTAACGGGTGTATAATACCTGGAGTCGAAGTAGCCATTTTTTTTTAGCAATGAGGTAACAAGAATGAAGGATGCTGGTCCTGATATTGTTAAGCCATTGATCCAACGCCAACAGCGCCTACCGCCAGATACTTTAAGTGAGAAAAATAACCTCTGATTGTTTTCTAAGTCTTGATATATTGGGAACTTGGTGCTTGATCAGATATAGGCTGAGTGGAGTGGGTGTGACAGCTAGATTGCTGTCAGGAGCATATGCAAGAAACTGTGTAACTGAAGCATTTTGGGGACAAAAACTAAAAAATTTAGATCCACATAGGTTAAATTAGGGTATCTGTGAGATATCTATGAGGAAACATAGAATGAGAAGTTGCATTTACGTGTCTAAATGAAAGGCTAACTTAGAAATAAAAATTTAGTAATATATGTTATAAATGATAATTCAAGTTTTAGAAGTAAAATTAGATCCTCTTCCTCTATTTTATATAAAGAAAAGTGTCAGGACCAAGTTCAGAAACTCTAACATTTAGAGCTTAGCCAAAGATGGGATGCTCCCAATGGTAGATTTAGCAAAGAACCAGGTAGAGGTCAAGAGAAGAATGCATTTTAAGAAACAAGCAGACGACAGTTTTTGGTGAAATGGAGAAGTTAAGTAAATTAAGGAAGATGTTGGTCACTGATGATATTTAGAAGGAAAAACTAGTTCTTGGTGGCTGATGTGATGTTTCAAGAAACAGCATGCCTGTAATGAAGGGTTGCCATACCCAGCATAGCTTTTCTCTATGAGAACAGCGCTCAAACCTATTTGTTACTGGCGCAATTTAAATATTAACTGCGAATAAAGATAAGGAATAATTCTTTTTTGCTCCTTATTTCATCTGTAAATGTTGTTTTAAGGTCTGTTGGAACATCTGTTCATGAAAAAGTTATGAGAAAGAGAGAGAGAGGAGGGGGGAAAAAGAAAGAACGAAAGGAAGAAAAAGAAAAAGAAAAAAAGAAAGGAAGGAAGGAAGAAAGAAAAGATATGTAAAGAAACGAGAAAGAAATTAGGGAATAAAGGTCAATTTCTTATTACCAGATGTTATAATTGGATTAAAATAATGGTACTAAATATTAAGTTAGAAATGGAAAATTTTAATTAAATGTGCAGATGCTGTCTCTATTCTTTGTCATTAGAATAACAGGCCCCAAACTGGAAAACATGCTGAAAGTAGGTGAGGAACACAAGCTCTAATAGGATGTCACTAAGATGACTGAACCACATAGACAATGATTTGAAGGTTTATCTGCATCTTATTAAATAATTGCTTGGGGCAAGTTACTTAATCTCTCTGAGACTTGAATTTCCCATTCATAAAACGGGGACAAGAATGAGTACCTTGAAGATTACTTGTGAAGATAAACCACAAAATGGGAGTGTTGAACTGCTTTCTAAGACCCTCCCCAAACTGCTTTACTTGAGCTCCTGGCCTTCAGTACTGGTTCTCCTGTTACCCAGGAAGCACCTCATGATTTGCTCCTCATTGTTCTGAACTGGCTATGTTTCTTTTCACTTTCATGGCAAGTTAAGACCTTGATTATCCTTGAATGGCCTTGCCTGGGTGAACTGAGATTTGGAAGGGCTGAAGAAAATGTTTCCTCTAAAAGTATACACTTCCGGCATATATCCATCTTACCTATGATGTCTTAGGGCTTAAAAGTTCAGCATCTGCTGACATCAGTTCTAATATTCACTGACAGCTGCTGCCTTTGTCAGCCTTACATGAGTCAGCAGTGATATTATTCTATTCTATTCTATTGTTGATTTGGTGCTATTTCTGCGTGGGCATTGCCAAACCGCACTTCGGTATAGTTATCATTATATTTAAACTTCTTATTCTTCTCCGTAAATCTTTTAGGGCATTACAAAAAAGAATCCTTTCTCTCAGTGAGATAGATTTTTATAACTGCTTGAAACTTCAGATTTTTTTTCAGGGTTCAGTAAGAAGTTGGTGTGCTGGATAATTCTAACCCTGTGTCAGCATTTTCAAGACGTGACTCTCATTCCTCTTTGGGCTTTGCCTGCAGTGCCACCTTGAATCAAAATAAGTTGAAACTTTCTTATTTTCTTTAGAAGAAACATTTGAGGTCACATGTATTTTAGGGGAATTATCAAGACACTATCTCTATAATGCAGAACTAAGAAATACTATCCATTTGACATACTTAATTTTTGACTGTCTACTGTATTTATAGCACTGTGCTAAATACAATGAAGACACAGTAAACAATCAACAGATTTTGCCCTTTATATGCTTATATTCTTTGGAATAGATAAGACCAGCAATGACATCACACCAACGATAGCAAGTAACATATAATCTGCAAGGGGATTTAGAAAGAGAAAGATTATTTCTAGTGGAAAAGATTGCATCTATCTACAAGATAAAATTTAGATTCCTTGTCTTTTCTTCATCACTCCTCACCTCCTTATTTCCCTGTGTACTTGTATATTAGTATTCCCCTGATATAGTCTCTACCCCCAAATAGCCATATGCTTTTGCATCTGTAAGTCCTTGCCCACACTGTTCCCCTCTCCTGAAATGCTCTTTTCCAACTGTTAGAAGCCATTCATTCTTTAAAAGCTGATTATTTTGTTGCTGCCCATGTGATGGGTTCATTGACATCTCTGTTAATCATGCTGACCTATGGGGCCCCAAAGCACCTTATCAATAACTGTTAACTAATATTTCACGATGAATCATTTTCCATGATGAATGATAAAGTTATCATTTTAATACGTGTATCTCTCCCCTCAAAAATGAGAGCTCTTATAAGGAAAGGACCTTGAAATATTTACCATTGTATTCCTAGCAACTAGCAACATTCCGTACAACTTAATAAACACACATAGTAAATATTTGTGGAATAAGATAGGATTTATGTTAAGACAGCACAAGGGCCAGACCAAGCAGAGGGATTTCCAGTCACCCTGCCCTCTCCTGGAAAAATGCTTTTATACCTCATACAAACAAATCACCATGTGGTCTTCCTACCCTGGCCGTGGCTTACTGGATCAGGCACAGAGAGTGAGCCCAAAGCCTTCATTTACCAAAGGGTTATAGGTTGTTAAGTATAGAGATCTGCCCTTTACTGGTTGGGTGAACCAATCAGATGCTCTCAAGACGTTTGAGATCAAAACAGGAAGGGACAATGTCAGCACACTTTTCAGGAGAGGCAGAGACAGAGTTGCTGATTCATCATGTGATGAAGCAGAAATGTTGAAGCCACAAATTCCTGCTGTTGAGTAAGCAGTCAGTTACCCTGGTTGCTGGAAGTTCATGTGTCCAGAACCAAGTTCAAGAATCCATAGTTCTGAATAAACTGGTTGAGATAACACTGAGTTGTTTTCCTGTTCCATGATACCTATATAAAGCCAAACAGGTAGAGAAGAGAAAGTATGTTATAATAGAATTTATTTTTATTGCTGTTATAGACTTAATGTTTGTGTCCACCCCACCCCCCAATTTATATATTGAAGCCCTAATCCCCAGTGTAACTATATTTGGAGATGGGGGCCTATAGGGAAGTAACTAAGGTTACTTAGTTACTTCAGAGGTCAGAAGGGTCGGGCCCTGATCCAATAAGATTGCTGACCTTATAAGAATAGACACCAGAGAGCTCTGACCGCCCACACTCACCCCTTTCCTTGGTACATGCACCAAGGAAAGACCATGTGGAGACATTAGGGAGAAGGCAGCCATCTGCAAGCCTGGAAGAGCTCTCACCAGAGACTAAACTCTGCCAGGCCTTGATCTGGGAATTCCAGCCTCCAGTACTATAGGAAAATAAGTTTCTGTTAAGCTCCCTTGTCTTTGGTATTTTGTTATGGCAGCCTGAACTGACTAAGAAAATTGCCTATAAAATAATACATATTGATTAAGGAAAATTTGAAAACTATAGAAACACACAAAGAAGAAAAAAATTAACCATCTAAATAACCACAGGAAATAACACTATTTACATTTTTCATATATATCTCATAAATACTTAAAGGATAAATTCAAGTTTGGGCTCTTTATTGTTTAGCTAGTGGGAAATGATTGAAGGTGACAGTCAAAATCGTGCTTCAAAAAGATAGGTCTTGCTGTTCTCTAGGTAGGATTGGAAAGTTTGGAGATACTGGGACAAGTTAGAAGTTACTTTATCAAACTAGGCTATGCCAAAAAGACCTCTAATAGGATATCGGAATATGAAAAAATGTGACATATATGTAAAACATTTGAGAAATACAAATGCTATTGCTTGACGACATCTGGGTGTGAGAATAGGGATATCAAGAGAAGTCAAATATGATGAACATTTGGGTAAAAAATATATATAAATACTAAAAAAAACATGTAAATGAGAAAATATGGGACTTGCTAAAAAATTCATGCTTTTTGGCTATAACTGCATGATAACATATACATGTCACAAACTGGTATTGGAATACTACATGGTCTTCATTGTCTAATGGTTACTGTTTCCAAGCAATTTTGAAATCTAATAGAGAAAATTCCATTAGGTTTTCAAGGAATAATTTCATGCAGCTTGAGGCTCTATTCTCTGGTCCTACAGTTCTGTCCTCTGCACCCACAGCTCAGGCTCCACCTTTGCTTCTGCAGATCTAGCCTCTGTGCCCACAGCTCTGGCCTCTGCCTCTGCACCTGTGCCTCTGTTTTGAGTCATTCTCCCTTCTTCTTGAAGGGTAGCATATGTTTGTTGATGAATAGTTTTTTTCATTCTGTAGAATTTTTAGGAATCACCCACCCTTCTTACATTTTATTCTGTTTCTTTCCCTTTCTACTTCAAGATGGCAGTGTTTCTTCTGGTATATTCTCAGAAACCTTGTGGGTCTCCTGTGTATGTCACCTGGATTCACATTTTTAAACCATGGTCTTCTGCAGATCTTTCCTGGGTAATCTTATCTCTATTTCTGGCTTCTGCTGTCTTCAGCACTAGCAAAAGGTTGTCCAGCAAAAGCCTGTCATATTACCTTCCTTTTATATGTGTTAAATCTTCCTCTGCTTCTCTCTCATAAGGACACTTATGACTTGATTTAGGGCTCACTCAGATAATCCAGGATAATCTCCCCATCACAAGATACTTAATCATATCTGTAAAGACCACTTTTCTAAATAAGGTCATATTTACAGGTTCTGGAGATAAGGATGAGGGATATATCTTTCGGAGCTGTTATCAGCTACACACCATTTATATCTGTTGGAAAGAATTTAGTCACATTTTATAGCTAGAAGAAAGGAAGGCTGGGAAGTATAGTCTACCAGGGAGCCATGTGCCCAGCTAACACTCTAGGGTTCCATTACTGAGGAAGGGTAGAACAGATATCATGGGGATAATTAGCTGTCTCTTCCCATCCATCTCCTATGTATATGAAGAGAAGTGTTCTTGATTCTCTGAGACATTAAAAAAATAAATCAGTTCTTCCTCTGGGGAAGTTACCATCTTGGTACAAAGACAAGTATCTGCCAGGTTAAGTCACTCTATTAGGCAGTATTGAATTAGGCTCCAAATGGTGACCCAAATGGTATGTAACACATTTTCAGAAAATGATATGGTCTCTGTGGGTTGAAGCATTTTTACTGAAGTCTTTTTGGAATAAATGAGGCTTGAAATAAGTCTTAGAGGACAAGCAGAGTTTTAATCAGGTAGAAAGGGCATACTGACGGGGATGGTCAGGAGGTTTCCACTGGAAAATATAATCTTCTGTAGAAGCTTCTCTAAAACTGGGAATATCTAGACTTCACCTGTTCTTCATCAGTCAGGAAGTGTTTCTTCTGGTTATATCAGAATATCGATGAAATATGAAAAATATCTTAGGTGCCAAAATGGGTAGAGAGTGTTTATTGACTAGGAAAAGTTAATACTGCACTTGAATCAAGAGAATAGGAGCAATTACTGAAGACCATCAGGGGTTTCATGAGAAAATATCATGATCAGTTTTTTTTTTATTAGTTATCTATTTTATACATATCAGTGTATACATGTCAATCCCAATCTCCCAGTTCAGCCCACCACCACCACCCCCGCCCCTGCTTTCCCTCCTTGGTGTGCATACGTTTGTTCTCTACATCTGTGTCTCTATTTCTGCCTTGCAAACCGGTTCATCTGTACCATTTTTATAGATTCCACATATATGTGTTAATATACGATATTTGTTTTTCTCTTTCATGATCAGTTTTTGAAAATAGGAAAGATGAGTTTTATATTTGATATTGATGAAAAAGCATTGACTGGTCCTCAGTAGCAGAATGTATTCCAAGTCCATACGCACTTCTTCCTCACTTTACCAAACAGTTGGGGGTGACGTAGTTCAGAGAGACAGGAAACTTTCCCAGCATAAGATATTGGGCTGAAACTTAGAAAACTTATTTATCCCTTCTGGCTCAATTTTTTATTACTTGCAGATAGAAGTGACTGAGCTGGGGGTGGAGAGGGACTCCAGAGCATTTTTCTTAATCTCCAGAAAGGCACCATTGCTGACTTGCTTCTGTATGTGCTCAAGCCTGTATCCTTATGTGTGATGGGGTTTGCTGTGCAGACAGGAATGAGCGAGGTCAACGGTGGGGATACAAATTGCATGGAGGTTTGTATTCTTGACTTTCTCTGCCCCACACCTCAAAAAAAATCACACAGTAACCAGCTGTCAACTTGCATAGTGATCAAAGTAATAAAGTAGTAATAGTCAGCTGCCAATTTACATTATTTGTCGTAAAGTAACATTCAGGATGGAAAATGAGGGCTGTATCTCTGCTGATGACATTTATTAATATTTTCAAACTCTACATTTAAAAAGTCATAATGCCTTTGTTGAGTTTGTTGTCAGAAGACTGAGGAATCTTTTAGTTTTGCATATTTTCAAGAAGAAATAAGTCCTGAGTGTTTCTTTCCCCTCCCCTCCCCCAAGATGTGGAAGAAATCTTCAACTGTTCTTTACAGGACACTCAGAAGCCCTGAGATGGGCTGTGTGAGATTGGAGCTGGTAGAATTGTTCTACACTCATTCAGGTGATACAGGACAAGGTAGCCTTTTGGAACAAGAATAGGATCACTGTAAAGGAAACAGACACCTAGAAATCTACAGCCTCGGCTTGTAAAGCCAGCTTCCTATTTACGTCTAAGAGATGTGTGTTTCTGTGGCATCCGTTGGGAAGAAAGAGCGTATTTGTTAGCGTATGCAAGAAGCGCAAACCAGCATTGTGTGTGAGCCCCAGAGCTTGTCACTAGAGATGGATTCCCCTCTGAAGGACCATGAATACAGGCTGTGGCAGGGCCTAGGGTTTGTAAAAGGACAGAGAAAAGAATAGAGGTGCTGAAAAACTTCTGTGCATTCCTAACGGGAAGAAGACAATGTCCAATTGATAAAAAGGGAATCCAAAGAAATTGCATCCACAATTTATTCACTATAAAAAAGTAGAATACATCAAAGATTAAGATAGATATATAGATGATAGATGGATATTTTATAGTGTCAGAATTAAAAACTTCAAACACCATGGTATTATACAATATAAGATTTAATTATATTCATTCTCATTTTTAATAGAATGAAAACACTTCATCTGATTTTTAATGAAATGCCGGAGGAAAATTTAAGCATAGAACTACTTAAGTGGTATCTGCTGTCATATCATGGTTACTCCCAAACATATAAGGAGGTGGTGAAGAATGATACAAAAATGCTATTCTTGAGATAATGTTAACACCTTCCAGTAAAAAACTCTAAAATTGGGTAAATAAAAGAACACAATGAATGAATAAATTATCTGGGAACAGGGTAAAAAACGTAGCCCAATCCTTTAACATCCTGTGATTCTGCCTTACCCAGCCCAGGTTCTTACTGCTTCTGTGGACTCAGTAAATAGGGTCCTAAGACCTGCAGTCTCTCCCACCAAGTGACCCTAATCACCACACCCTATTTCATTCTGAGTTCCTGCTCACAGGAGCCCTGGGATGAAGGCAGGGCAGGATTATCCTATTTTGAAGCTTAGAGTGATTGAAGCCCGGGTCATAAGAATGTTAAGACCGAGGCCAGAAGGACTCAAATATTCTAAATCATATTTTGGTCTTTGCTACTCCCTGCGCCCAAGTTATACTCCCACAGACATTCTTATTATGTTATTGTTCTCTTTAAAAACCTTCCATGATTCCCTACTTCATTTTGAGTCAAGTCAGTCCTCCTCAGCCTTCTGTATAAGGCTGTTTATACAGCGGCTTAATCTATCTATATCATCATTTCCCCCCATGCCCTGCTCTCACTGAGGAGTCCAGACCCACCCTGGGCATCCCTGTTTCCATGTCCTTGTTCACATTCTTTCCTGTTCCCCAAACCTCTCTCTCGTCCACACATGCGTCTCATGTCCTCAAACAAGAGTCTTACTATTCTGATTGCTTCCACTGCATTTAGCAATTGTTTTTTATTCTAGCACTCACCAGAATCTCTCTTGAATTAGAAGTATCCATATACTATGATTTTACCCTTCAGCAGACTTGAGTTCTTGGCCACAGATTCTTCTATTTGAATTCTCTGTATTGGGTCCTAGAGTTCCTATAATGTATGCCTTGCAGATAGATGTTCACTAAATATTCCTTCGAATCTAACATCTGTTGGACTGTTGGTTTATTATTTAGCTTGTCACTCATCCATGCTTTTCCTACCCAACTAAATTACATGCCCTTCGAATACTGCTCTCCTACTTTGTAGGAACTTAAAAATACGATGACTGAAGGAATTCCCTGGTGGTCCAGTGGTTAGGACTTGGCGTTTTCACTGCAGGGGGCTTGGGTTCAATCCCTGGTCTGGGAACTAAGATCCCGCAAGCCATGCGACAAGGCCAAAAAAAAAAAAATTATGATGATTGAAATGTGGTTGGTATAGTGAGAAATGATACATGCAAGGATGACTATTTTAAAGCCAATGTGTGTACCTAAACTCTGTGTATGTGGCTTATATAATCATAATTATGTTGCCCGTACCATGGCAGCATAATACAGAGAATGATTTCTTTTACTTGTCTTCATTATTAATGGTAATTCCAACAGGTAATAAATATTTTAAGCAAAGAGGTAACAAATATTTCACTTGACAGTGATTTTGGGATTTTGCCAAGCTTCTTATATTTTTTGGAAAATAGCATCTGGAATTTACTGAGAGAATATGAGATTCTCCATGCTACCAAAGTGTAGGATATTGACTTTTAGAGGGAACATTCTCTAAAGTTTGCACATACTAACCACTGACATATTTTGAGGGCTTGTTATGTGTTAAGCACTCTTGTAAGAGCTTTACATGTGTTATTTTATGTAATTCCCATAACAACGTAAGAAGCAGCCTCTGTTATTTTTCCCACTGTTTTACAGTTGAGGAAACTGAGATAGTGTTTATATAATCTGCTCCAAGTCACACAGTTGCTGCGCGGCAGAGCTGGGATCTGAGTCCAGCCAGCCTGACTCCAGAGGCTGAAGACTTCTCCACAGGGTGATATTACAGGAGGGAGGGTTGTTTTCTGTCTGCATCTGTGGGCAAGGCCAGCCATCCACAAAGGTCACTGCTGCCCCAGGTCAGCAACTGCAGCGGTGTCAGGCAGCAAGGAGGCCCTGTGATGTGCCTACAGAGCTCTCTCCTATGTGCACACTGTGTGTAGGGACTGGTGTATGCAAATTATTGCTGGGAAGTCAAGCAGTTCTTAGAGAGCATAGGCATTTAATAGGAAAATGATTCAATCTTCAGGTGAAGTCCCGAATTGACTAGAGTTGATTCAGTTTAACGAGGTGTCAAGGTGTAAGTTAGTTAGGACATTAATCACACTTTGTCCCTCCAGCCATGACTCCGACCCCTTCACGGGAGCCGGACCCTGGGGGCGGGGGGGGGGAGGAGGGCTCGGTGCTCCCCAGAGCTGCTCTGCAGGGCTGCTTTCCTTGCTCTTCCCATTCCCACTGGTGCCTCGGCTCTGTCCCCAGTCTGCCAGCCTCTCCGCTGTGTTCAGCCCCAAATCGTGTACAAACTAGAGTCAAAATAGTGCTCAGGAAAATGCATTAAGGTGAAATTGTACAGCATCCGTTTCAAATCTAGTTAGCTGATGTTGAATATTTGCAGCTCATGTCATTTTTGTTGTTATTGCTAATTCTTAAGGTTCACTTTGGTTATGCATTTGCATAATACAAAAATATATATGATGTAAAAAAAAAGCATGTGGTGTGTCTTTATAATATAGATGGCTTGTATAATGATATATAAATACATGATTGACACCTAGGCTGGATAATAGATATCAGATAGGTAGATAGATTGTCTTAACTAGTTACTGAAGTCCAATACACCAAGGTTGGTTAGAATCTCAGCTGTGCCATTTACTAGCTCACTGTTAACTTTTTAAAGAACTTCAAGCTCTAAAATGAGGATAATGCACCTACTTCATAAGAGTAGAGTATTCCATTTATAATTTAGAATTTTTTCTTCCCTGGATAGTGAGTTTCCTGGCTTTTAGAAAATTTGGGTTGAGGAAATTCAGAATCTCTGATCTTGAAATCAAAATCCTGCTCTCCTAGGGAGAGGTCCAGATGTCAACAACAGTAGAGGTAACCATTCAGCAGCAATCCCCTCCTGCCTTCTATGATAAATTTCCTAAATTGATCTGGAATCTACATGACAAATTGTTGGAGCTAAAGGCCCACAAGCTCCCTCTATGTAGAGTAAGGGTCTTTTGAAAAACAAGTAAATTCAGTTAAAGAAGAACACCCAGAAGGAGGAAGACAAAGGGTTTGGTTTGTTGTGTTCATTAGGCCAACCCAAGAATGCAAGAGTCGGAAAGTCTGTAACTTTCAGGTGAGTAAAAATACATACAGATAAGTCTCAAAGCTTTGCTCTTCATTTATTGCTCTCCAAGCCCAATTATATCCCACCCTTTCAAGTCAATGGATTTTTTTTTTCTTTTTTAGCTCACAGAAACACAATCCAAAATGGCAGGAGCATAATTCTAATTTATTTCCATCTCAGATTTTTATACCTGTAATTATGTTTGTGTTAAATTAGATGAAAATGTCACTCTACCAATTTGCTTCTTCCTTTGTAACCTTTTGCATACCAAGTTTATCATTCTGACAAAGAAAGAGCTCTCCAACCTTGACACCGAAGAAGAAATGCAAATTATATTTTTCCACATTAGAAAACAACTATCAATCATGTCATTTAAAAATTAGGTGAGATATCCAATGAAGTTTGAAATCTTTAGCTGTTTGGAGTCTATGGGATAAAAATATGACTTACTTAATATTAAAAGACTAAAATTAGTGAGAGTAGGTGTTATAATTGTTAATTCAAATAACCAAAATAATAATTGAGGGCCTGAATAAACTGCAGATTCCACTTTCGGAAAGGCATTTTGAAACTTTTGCTTGGTTTCTGAAGGGTGCAAATATCTCCTCAGAAACAGAACTCCAGTTTACTTCAATGAAATAGAAGCTAGCATCTTCCAAGATATATTACCTTGTTTCCTCCCTTCCCAGAAACCATCCCATTTCTTATTTTTATGTAACATTTCATTTCACAAATTGCTACATGAACACTGGCCTTTAAAATACGAGAACTGGTTTTCCTGACTCTTAGCTGCCCAAGAAGGGTAAATTTTCGGAAGTTTCGAGTCTACATAAAGCAAGTCCCAGGGGAAAGGAGCTCATTCCTCATCTCCTCCACCAAGACGAAGGTGGGTTGTGCGACCAGCGCTTTTCTATGACTCCTTTTCCATCACAAGTCATTCCTTTGCTCTGCCTGCTCTTGTTCTCAGCCAAGGACTTTGGGAAAGAAAAGAAGACAGGTGTACAGACCATCCTGACTGGAATTAACAGCAACATCTCCAAGATTACCACTTCCCTGAATTCTCTGTAGGCAGATACTATGATTCCTATTTTATAGGTGCTAAAACTAAAATGCAGAGAATTTGAATGACTGAGCCAAGATCATCATGGAAAGTTGGAGGCAGAGGTGAGACGAGAAGGTACATGTTCAGGCTGAAACCACAGCCTTAAGTTTCCTGTTTTTCAAGGGAAGAACCTATATTTGTTTCTGCTGCTTTGTATAGTTTCTTTAAAGCACTCCCCCACCACTACACACACAGGGAGGTTTTTCCTAAATGATGATGCCTTGCCTTGGTGTGAGTGATGGTGGATTTTAAGGGCCCCTCCCTATCTATCAATCAGTCTAGCTCTCTTCCTGTCCCAAAATGTCTCTGGATTAAGTTTTGTCTTCACCATGTCTACATGCAAATGCAAATAAGTTTCCCTGGAAGGATAACAAATTAGTCCCCTGTAAATGTAACATATGTCATTTAATCATATTGTCACAGAAAAAAGCAGAGTCTAAATCATCTCTTCTTATCTTGAATTCATGTACCTAAATTGGGAGTGGCTGAGACAGACATGTGAGTGTATTTAGCTCTGAAAACCCTACCTTGAAACTATATTCACAATTTTGAGTTTATCTGCATTTTTTGGAGGAGACAAAAGGTGTGTGATCCTCAAAAAGGTGTATGACCCTCCAAAATTTAAAACTTTAATCATACAGGTTATCTACGTGCACTGGATCTAAGACCACACCTCATCTAGGCCTTCTCGAAATCAGGGAATCCTTGAAACCCACCTTTCCCTCCTCCACAACACTCACCAGCACTATTTACCTTGAACCTACATAATAAGTAATCTTACTAGGCCATTTATCCCTGTGTATGTCAGCCACCACAGCCCTAGACCACAGGTCAACCATCATCTCCCACGGGGAGCCCCACAGGCTCTGTACATGCTTCATTCTGTTTCCTTCAAGCACTCCTCCTCAAGGCTTGGTCACTTCCATTGTGCTCTCTGGAAACGAGGGTCCATTATTGGCAACGTGCTCTATCCTCCATCTATTTTCTGCATGTTTTTTCCACCCTCTGGTTAAAGGGCCAACTCTCTTAAGGACGCTGCTTTACTGTCGCCCCTTAGTGCTGGCTCTTGCACCTTCCACAGCCTTTATGTCTCTGGGCTTGGAGGAGGGATTGGCTAGACTTCCTCATTTCTCCTCATTGCTGACATTTGTCTATTTCCCCTTCCTTTTCCCTGAAAGCCTCTTTTTCTATTTCCATTTTGAAATTATATTACCCACTACCCTTCCTTGTTGCTGTCATCTATCCACTCCTGGGTCACTCTTTTTTCAGGAATTTCAACACCAATACTATTCTTATCTTAACCTTAATGAATTCAGTATACTCACAGATGATCCTATCAATATCCTGGTCTCTCTGTTCCTTGAACTTTTTTAATGATCTTGCTTTCTATTCTATTGAAATATTTCTATTTCGGGAATTCCCTGGTGGCCCAGTGGTTAGGACTCCACACTTTCACTGCTGAGGGCATGGGTTCAATCCCTGGTTGGGGAACTAAGATCCTGCAAGCTGCATGGTGCAGGAAAAAAAAAAAAAATCTATTTCAATTATTCCCATGGCCATACCCTCTAGTTTTTGTCCAAAGGGGCTCTTCTTAGTCTGATCCATAGAATTCTGCAGATAATTTGAGTGAATGTTTTCTCACATCTCTCAAAGATGGTATGTAACTAATGCCATTCTAAATTCATAGGAGTGAGGTTAATTCATTACATATTTTAGATATGTTGGGCATGAAAGCTGAATTCTCTCAAGGAACTCTGATTGAGAATGTCTGCACCAATGATTGCAATTCTCTGTAATCCTAATTTCAGATATTTTATCTCTGACAATAGCATTCTACCTTTCCAGCATACTCCCACTAGTAGCTCATCTCTCTATCTCAATATCCTTGACTTAATAACAACTGCAAAGTCCTGTTAGCCATAGGAAGGTAACACATTCACAGGTGCAGGGAATTATGCAGTGAACATCTTTGGGGGCCATTATTCTGTCTACAACCTAGCCCAACTTCAACCATCACTATCAAGATTATAGATGGTTTATATTCTTTCATCCTGTTATATTTCCTTGGTTTCATTTTCTTCTTCAGGGATTTCTGTTGTTTGGATTTTCTTCGTTTATCGTCAATACTTGTCACTTTCTCTTGAATTCTTTATATCTCTTTATTCCTTTCTTGATTTTTAAATATTTTCTTCTTTTCATCTTCTGTTTCTCTCAGGACATTATTTTCTCTTGTATTCCTTCCAGTAGTCTAGTCTGGTATGACTTTTAGTCTAATAATCCGAAATGATTTTTTTCTTTTATTTCTAATTCTTTATTGAGTTCTGTACTTCATTTAGTAACTTCTCTAATTTTGGTTTATGTTGTTCTTTCATGTCTTATGTCAGTTGTTAAAGGTCTTTTACCCTTGTTTTGAAATAATAGGTACAGATTTTATCTGCGTGGTCAGCATGACTTTTTGAGATGTCCATATAGATATTTTGCTCCTTATTATTGACCTCACCATGGCTTTGCCTGTTTTGTTTTGCTTGATTGTTTTCTGTTGCCTACTTTTGAGAAATTAACTTTTTGAACTTTGGGAAGGATTTCTGAAACAAAGCTTCACTTCATGGACTACCCGCTTCTATTTTGTTTTGTTATGCTTTTTTGTCATATGGTATTAAAAAGTAGGACAGCCTTCTTTCTGAGATTTCTTGGCTCTGTTCTCTCTTCTTACTTTTATTTGGAAATTCTCTTTCTTCATCCTTGTGTCCTTATTTTGCTCAATTATAATTTCAGTTCTAGCAGTTTTTCTTCATTAAGTGGCCTTGTCTTGGAGGAGCCCTGGTAGGTCTGTGTAGGGAGTCTGGGATGTTCATAAGGACGCTGACTGCTCCTGACCCTTCACACCTTCCTGAAGCGTTCTTGAACTCACCCGCTAGTAGGTTGGGCACAGCCTCGCCCAGCTTCAGGTGCATTTCTCCCATTCTCTGGCCATGCCTTCCAGTGAATACTTGTTGACTATTTGGGGATTCTACCCTGAGATCTATGTGATGCTCCCTCTGCTTCTCCCTGCACAGATTCTGAAACTGTGCGGTTTGGTGGCTATTGGTGGCTCACCCACACCTTCTTGGCATTTTGACATTCATAGAGACACCACGCCAACCAGATTTGTGGTAAATTTTGTCATGGGTTTTCTATTTTACTATAAATCTATAGTATTTACTATTTTGCTTCATCCGAAGTTAGCAGAAGGAAGGAAATCATAAAGATCAGATCAGAAATAAATGAAAAAAAAAGAAGGAAACAATAGCTAAGATCAATAAAACTAAAAGCTGGTTCTTTGAGAAGATAAACAAAATTGACAAACCACTAGCCACACTCATCAAGAAAAAAGGGAGAAGACTCAAATCAACAGAATTAGCAATGAAAAAGGAGAAGCAAGAACTGACACTGCAGAAATACAAAGGATCATAAGAGATTACTACAAGCAACTATATGCAATAAAATGGACAACCTGGAACAAATGCACAAATTCTTAGAAAAGCACAATCTTCTGAGACTGAACCAGGAAGAAATAGAAAATATAAACAGACCAGTCATAAGCACTGAAATTGAGAATGTGATTAAAAATCTTCCAACAAACAAAAGCCCAGGACCAGATGGC
>NC_041226.1:11144263-11163233 GCF_002837175.3 Physeter macrocephalus | reverse complement strand
GCCCGTGAGCCACGGCCGCTGAGCCTGCGCGTCCGGAGCCTGTGCTCCGCAACGGGTGAGGCCACCGCAGTGAGAGGCCCGCATACCACACACACACAAAAAAATAATAAAAATAAACAAATGGGACCTAATGAAACTTAAAAGCTTTTGCACTGCAAAGGAAAACATAAACATGACGAAAAGACAACCCTCAGAATGGGAGAAAATATTTGCAAATGAAGCAACTGACAAAGGATTAATCTCCAAAATTTACAAGCAGCTCATGCAGCTCAATATCCAAAAATCAAACAACCCAATCCAACAGTGGGCCGAAGACCTAAATAGACATTTCTCCAAAGAAGATATACAGATGGCCAACAAACACATGCAAGGATGCTCAACATCACTAATCATTAGAAATGCAAATCAAAACTTCAATGAGGTATCACCTCAAACTTTTTTTGGCCATCATCAAAAAATCTACAAACAATAAATGCTGGAGAGGGTGTGGAGAAAAAGGAACCCTCTTGCACTGTTGGTGGGAATGTAAATTGATACAGCCACTATGAAGAACAGTATGGAGGTTCCTTAAAAAACTAAAAATAGAACTACCTTATGACCCAGCAATCCCACTACTGGGCTTATACCCTGAGAAAACCATAATTCAAAAAGAGTCAAAGAGAAAAACAAATACCGTATGCTAACACATATATATGGAATCTAAAAAAAAGAAAAGAAAAAAAAAAGGTTCTGAAGAACCTAGGGGCAAGGGAGAAATAAAGACGCAGATGTAGAGAATGGACTTGAGGACACAGGAAGGGTAAGCTGGGATGACATGAGAGAGTGGCATGGACATATATACACTACCAAATGTAAAATAGCTAGCTAGTGGGAAGCAGCCGCATAGCACAGGGAGATCAGCTCGGTGCTTTTTGACCACCTAGAGGGGTGGGATAGGGAGGGTGGGAGGGAGAAGTTATGGCGATATAGGTACATATCACTTTGTTTTAAAGCAGAAACTAACACACCACTGTAAAGCAATTATACTCCAATAAAGATGTTAAAAAAAACAAAAAAACAAAAAAAACCCCTAGAATGGTACCAGGGTCCCATATCTTGCAACCAGTGTCCATACAGGTTCATTAAATTGCTCCTTCCTTCCACCTAAGCCTGATGCTGTGCTTTGCTTTCATCAGTATGATTCATTTCCCACTAATAAACTTAACTCACCAATTATAAGAAAAGGATCGAAATGAAGGGAAAACCTGAATAAGAGATTATATAGTATCTGCTTTATTTAGCACTTAACTGTGTGCCTCTATAGTTAATTCTAACTGCTCTGTTAGATAATATTCTTTCCTTTTTTATTAGTGAAATGTAATTGAATCTCAGGTAGATTAATTAATGGAAAGGATGCTAACTGCTGTAGCACATAAATCCCAATTTTAGTGTTTAAGACAATAAGGGTTAATTTCTTGCCCCTGCAGAGTCCAGTACCAACGTTTCTGGCTGGTGAATGGCCTTCCGTGTGGTCAGTCAGGGTCCAGCCTCTACCAGCCTTTGGGATACTGCAGGATACTCTGCATCTTCCTGTTAGAAATACTATTCATATAGTTAATAAAGGCTTTATTGGTAACCCCACATTAGATTTTATTCTGGCTCCTTCTGAGTTATAGTAATTTCAGATTGATGCTCAAATTAATGCAAGCTTCCCAGGCACAAGAAGTTCTAATGGACAGGACCTGGAAGCGGGATGTATTACTTCTATCTACAGTGCATTTGTCAGAGCTCCCTCACATGTTCACTCTGGGCTGGCAGACAGGGTGTGAGACATAGTCAAGGTGTGTACTCAGATGGCAGGGAACACAGGTTTCAGTGAACACACGGCCATCTGCCACACTGAGCAACTTGCCCAAAGTCATACAGGTAGTAATTTGGCAGAGTCAGAGCTTGAATTTGGTTCTGATCCAAGGCCTATGCTCTTTTCACTGTATTATACCCCTTCCAAATATTTTTTTAAAATAAAATTTAGTTTTATTATTTTCAGGGATAGATCAAATTTTCTGTGGCAATATCAATTATGGACATAAACAATGCCACTTTAATTGTAATAAGCCATATTTGGATTTGGCTGAATTCTTAGTCCTCACTCCTCTGTTCTCCCAAGCCCTTTTCTAGCCCCCATATGGCCCCTTGTCCATGATTATATCTGGGACACCCAAATATATGAGTCCCGTGCACTAGGAACACATCCTGACTACCGCCACCTTGTTCTTCCCTCCAGAACCACCAATGATGTGAAATCACCAGTGCCTCATGAAGAAAGACTTTTCTCCTCACCCTTCCCCCCATTTTCTCACCTAGTGAGTCATCTAATGAGACAAAAGCGCAGCGTCTGATAGAGTCATTACTGCCAATACCAGTAATGCAAAGAGTGACTCCTTCACCTTCTATCATCTCCCTCTCCTCAGTCTTCAGATAACATCCAAGAGGCTGCCAGAGAAACAAATTCTGAAAGACACAAGTCGCTGCCTTTCCCATCACCCACTGCTCCAATGTGGATCCCTTCCAATGAAGAGTCCCAAAGAGTCAACCCAGGCAAATGAACTCCTGGTAGGCCCTCCCCATCAGCCTAGCTCACATGCCCACAGTTCCCTGTACAAGCAGTGGACTTAGGTTAGCCTTAAGCTGGGTTTCTGTGATATTGTGATTTATAATAAGAATATAAATTTATATTATATTTATGATATAGAAATATATATAATATGTAATATGTTATATATTACATATTATATAATATATAATATACATTTGGTCTTCATCCTATTTCTGATACAGAGCTCCTAAAACTCTTGCAATTTCCTGTGATAAAGTTCTTTTGTTAATGAGGTGACTTTTGGAAATCCCCTAAGCTAACCTAAGGATGGGGCTGGTTGCCAGGAAACCCAACCTTGTGATTAGAGGGTTAGAACTTTTTGTCCCCACCCCACTCTCCCCTCTCCCTCCTGGGTGGGGAGAAATGCTGGAGGTTGAATCAGTCACCAAGAGTCAATGAGTTAATCAATCATGAATAGGTAATGAAGCCTCCATAAAAACCCAAAGGATGGGGTCTGGATTGGTGAACATGTGGAAATTTGGGAAGAGTGGCGTGCTTGGAGAGGGCACAGAAGCTTTCCCCACGCCTGGCCCTCTGCATCTCTTCCATCTGGCTATTCCTGACTTACATCCTTTTATAATAAACCAGTAATCAGTAAGTAAAATGTTTCTTTGAGTTTTGTGAGTCGCTCTAGCAAATTAACTGAACCCAAGGAGGGGGATGTTGGAACCTCGAATCTATAGTCAGTCGATTGAAAACATGGGTGACAACCTGCACTTGTGATTAGCCATAGAATTGTATGTTAAGTGGGGAAAAAAACATGTTGGAATCGGATGCAGAACCCTTAGTTTCCCGCTACCCAAGGACACATAGTACCAGAATACAGATAACCAAATGTGTTTAGTAAATGTTCTTAGGAGACTTGTTTTGATAAATAGATAAGAATAGTTTATTTGGGAAAACCAAAAAAAAAAAAAAAAAAAAGGCTTTTTAATTGGTATATCAATCATTTGAAATTGGAATCTTGAAGTTACTTAAAACTATTTTCCTCTCATAAGCATTTTACACATTCTCCCTGAAATGTTGCTTATACAATTAATCAAGTCTTCATAGGTAATCCAAAAATAGGTTTCACTGGGGCTCCTTCTGAGCCACAATTTCCAGATTGATGTTCAAATTAATGCAAGTGTCCTGGGTACCCTGCATTTCAGTTTTTATGTATATGAACACTGAAGTATACACACTCTCACATAAAAATACTCCCTGAGAGTCCCGAGGCACCACACAGTGGTAGATAAAAGTCTTAGGCTCCCCAAAGACTCACTGTCTCTGCTTATGCACATTAAATGACTAGCCTTTCCACTGGCTAATCTATTAATTCCAGCCATTTAATGATCAATGAAGATTGCTGAATGAGTGATCTGAGATGGTGATCAATATGCCTCATGAAGATAGCTGAAATGGACACCAGCCACATATTGATGTGGCCTAAATCAGAGAACAGTGCACTCAGAACCCAGAACAAGCCTGGTCCTGGGCAGACTGCGAGATCATATTTCTACCTTCCAGAAGACTGTCCTGGAGAGTCCCTTCTGAGGTATCCTGCAGTGCAAGGACTCAACCTGGACGTGTTCCAGGGAAGTCTCCTACTGCCCTTTCAGTGAAATACTCTTGCTCCAAAATCTTGGGGCCCAAATCTGATTTTTGGACTCTCTCGAGTATTGTGTCCATTGATTGTTTCATACCTATCTTGCCTTAATTCAAAAAGGATTTGATGCTTGCAGAAATATATCTCATTTAGAAGATAAAGTCTCGAATTGAAGGCGTGGGAATTTGTAGCATCTCGGGGGTACGGGAGATGATACCTTGGGATTGGTGGTCCCTATTGCTGCAGCCAAATCCTCACATTGTAGACCCCATTTATCAGTGCAATCTACATAGAGACCTAGCTCTGGTCCAAAGTTTACAGGCTGTTTTTCACCCCAAGATAAGAAAACAAGAATTAGTGATACTTAGATATACATCTAGGGGAGATTACAGAAAATACCTTGGAAAATAACTGAGTTTTTTGGAGGTGAAGAACTAGCTAAGAACCATTAATGTCTCACCTTGGCCCTGAGAGAGGGTCACTGTTGGTCTGGTCCTAACAGCCGACTCTACAGAAAATTCATGATTTCTCCTAATAAAAGGTTAAGAATTCAGGCATGCCAGGGTCCCTGGACTAAGCCTCAACCCAAGCTGACATGGCAGTGATGGAAAGGCCAGATAGTTCTGAAATAAAGGAGACCTGAGTATTCATTCCTCTTTTTTTTTTTTCATAGAGCAAACAGGGTTTTGTCTCTCACTTCTGCAACAATCATATTCTGACTAGCCTTAGCATCTAGAGCAGAGCTGGAGAAAAATTAGAGGGGACCTGGAGGAAGAACGTCCAGCAGCAGAGCTGGGTTCAGAGGAGCTCAGGAAGAGGAGCACAGGAGGAGGTTTGTCTCACGGAAAGAAGCAGTGACCCCGGCAAATCCAACCACCTATCGTCCCCTCAACCTGGAAGGGTGTGGACCCAGGCCCCTGGATGCTCCACTGAAGGGGCCCTTCCCCTCACCCTCGCTGGCCTCAGACTCGCTCTCCTGGTGGAAAAGAGCTCTGAAAAGAAAAGGTCACTTGGGTTTTTCTGGCACTCATAACGGAAGAGCCTCTACAGTCAAATATGTTTTTAAACTAGTTGCCATGGAAACTTGTTTTAAAGATAGCTAATACTACCAGGGGAATCTGACTGGCTGTGATGGCAAATCAGGCTTTGATCTAACCTCATATAGTCTGTCGAGCAATTTCAGAACAAGTGAATGCGTAACACCGAGGTTTCACAGTCTTGGCACCGTTTGCTTGAGAGTGTGGAGAAAGCACTGTGTGAGGAGTTTCTGTCAATTGCTGATTATTCAGGGTGTGATTTTGAAGCTGGAGGGTTTTCAGTGCCTTGCTTCTCTTGCTTCTCCTCCTCCTCCTCCTCCTGTGCACTGTGCTTTAGCCACTTTCATCGCTAATTAGCTCTTCCACCAGAGAGTGGAGAGGATATGAAATTCCAATCAGCCTGTTAGCAGCTTTCAGGAGAGATCTGCTAAGGAAAAGAACTAAAACCATTGGCTGAAATGAGGTTTGCAAATCATCTATGGATTTTATTTATGATTTCCGTGTGAGTAATTTGATCATTTGGCTTTGGCTGCGTGTGGCTCCATTGGAAACAGCAGCTTTCATGAAAACAGCCTTATAAACATGCACAAAGATTTCTGTCCACACTGGATTAAGTAAATAAACATCTAGAAACTCCAATTTTTTTAAAATAAATGTCGGCAGAAATGCAGATCACTCAGGCTCTAGAATGTTTGGTGTGATGTAAAAAATCAGTTTGACTATCCAGATTGTTCAGATTTACCTAATAATTGCCAAATTATTAGCAAAACCATACTTAAATAGATTTAACAAACAAACAAACAAGAAACCAGAAGGAGAAACTTCTGAGCTTTCATTGAGGCGCTGACAATCTATCTATCTATAGATATATATATATTGTCAATACACACATACACGTATATACATACATTATATATACATATATATGTGTATATTATATATATATGTATGGCAGGGGCTCTTTTATTACTTTGATTAATATTTCTCATCCATAAAATGCAGACTGTGGTTCTGTATTATAATATTGTAACAATGCAAAATGTGTTAACATATGCAGAGTACTTTGAAAATGAACATCTTCCTTTCAGTGCTATTATTACTACCCCTCACACTTCTGTGGAGTGATCACAGCTAGTGTATTTCTTGAGATGTAGACACCTATACCCAATTATCTATGCATCCTCTATTGATTCATTTTTCCAATGGAAACAACTCTCATTCCTTTCTTTTTCTGGGCAGAATACAAACTAGAGACCTCTGGGGTGATACCTTACTTCAATTAAGAATGACCTGAATCAGGTATGCTTCAGCTGTTCCTTTACAGAGATTTTTTTCTTCAATTTGAATAATATATTTTATTTAACTCAGTGTGTCCCAAGTATTATTATTTTAACATATACTCAATATGAAATATACTCAACTTTAAAAATTATTAATGAGATATTTTTTATTCTTTTAAGTCTTTAAAATTCAGTGTGCATTTTATAGTTAGAGCACATCTCAATCGGAGCACTACATTTTCACTGCAAGTACCTTGATCGGTATTTAGGTTTCACAACAGTTCCAGTTGAAAGAATAGGCGATCATATCCAAGTTGGTCCAAACATACTGACAATTCTTCCAATAACTGAATCAAGTTTAAGTTTTTTAAAGTCAAATTTAAATAAATTAAAATAAAATTTAAATTCTTCAGTCTCCCTAAGCCACGTTTCAAGTGCTCAAAAGCCATACATACGTGGCTAGTGGTACCATCTTGGAGAACACAGCTTTATTCTGTCCTTTGTGAGCAATTTAAGATTGCTCAGGATACCAAAACTTTACTGACAAGCTTTCAGATTCTACATTTGCAGCTGACTTTTAAGAAACCACTTGTTGAGTTTTGGTTCAGTGGACTGGATATCCATAGTTACCTGAAAAGGTATTAAAATACTTCGCCCTTTTCCAACCACATAACTGTGTGAGGCCTGTTTTCTTTTTCTTTTCAATTTTTTTATTGTGGTTAAAGATACATAACATAAAATTTACCATGTCAACCATTTTTAGTGGTACAGTTCAGTGATATTAAAAGTGGTATTTAAAGTTGGTCCTCATTCAGCTTCTGACTGCCAGGGATCAGTGCATGACTGCCTGGGGCTCTGTTGTTTTGCTGACTCTGCTAAAGCAGTGTCTTTTCATTTCTTGCTCTGGAGAAGCCCTCCTCTCCTCACAGCACACACACACACACACACACACACACGCTGTACACACCAGCAGGGAGTGGTTCTGTTTATTGAGCTGCTCAAGGAAAGCAGTTCTATCAAATCCAATTATAGAGGAGATCAGACTTCTAAAAGTTCTCTTGTGCATCTCTTCATTTAATATACCCCAAATATATGGTGGTTTATCAAAATTCTTATGTTGTGTTCAGGTGAAGAGTACTCTTTGATTGAATACATTTTATTGATAAATTCATTTATTCTAGGAAATATAAAAGAAATATACAATTAAAATGTTGAAATGATGGAATGAACATTATTGAAAAAGTCCTTTTTCACTTAAGCATAGATCTATCCAAATGATAGCTACTTCAAAAAAAAGCATTAAGCTTTACTCATCTAGATTTTAAAGGATCTGTCAATTCATCTGTAAAGAACTGCATGAATACGTGTTAATATAAAACGTTCAAATTACTGTACATGCCTGTTTAGGACATTTCTAATCCACATAACTGATGTACCTGCATTCTTTGGAAGAAGAGTAAATGAAGCTTATGCAGGAAGACAAGCAGGTTTTTACAGTTTGTACCTTTCCTTCCCACAGTTTTCTCTCCTTTCCCAATCTTCCCTTTGTCTCCTTCCGTTAAATATTTTCAGAAGGCAGCAAATAGAGGGGTGGTGCTCAGCAAATAGTTAATGGAGAAAACCAAGCTGCAGACCCTCTGCATTAATCAGGTGAAATTCTTCCATCATAATTCAGGTTATGGCAATGACTTTCTGCCGCTATAAATATCCACATCCAAGCTGTGTTCTCTGTAATGCTTTAACATGGAGATCTGAAGGTGTTTGT
Organism: Physeter macrocephalus; assembly: GCF_002837175.3. NCBI lineage: Eukaryota > Metazoa > Chordata > Mammalia > Artiodactyla > Physeteridae > Physeter > Physeter macrocephalus. The sequence continues at coordinate 11,154,928 of NC_041226.1, read as the reverse complement.
ACCCCAGAACAAGACCCTTCCCATATGCTTCTGCATTCTCCCCATTTCACAGATGGCAAATTGAGATGCAGGGATGTGGGATTCCTTATTCACAGGCACACCAGTGGTAAGCACACCCAGATTTTTCTGGCTCGAAAGCCCATCTGCTGACCATCCTGACTCTCACCCTGCTGGTACAAGGAGGATTCTGGCCAATTATTATTTAGGGGGCTTGACTTTTCCCCTTCCTCTATGTGCCTGTCGGGAATGTTCACCCACAAAGTAAAGCACAGCCTATTCAGAGATTTCGCCACCCTCCAAACTACACCACAAGGTGTTTAGACACGTCTGTTCTTTCCCAGTCTTTACTAGCCTTGCTGTCAGCCCTTGGGTGGGGCCTGGCTTGTTGGGGCAGGCTGTCGGGTGGTGCACCCTCGGGAGTCTGCCTGCTGCAGGTGACAAGGTCAGCAGGCACTGGAAACAGTGGTGAAAACATCAATTTTAAAAGTTTGGGGCAATCAAATAGGTCATTAATTAAATCTCCACAGTAGATAGGATAACTTTAATCCTCATGAGAATGAATCTTTGCTCTCTTTTAAGTTCATTAAACTATTTAAAATTTCAACAGACACTACTTTAGGAATCACATTTTCTACCTGTCTGCAACAGCTGAACAGTTTCACTATTTTACTGACACAAGTTTCAGCATTCAAAGGCATGCAACTCTTGATGATTCTGAGTTAATCAATAGGATGAATTCTATAGATTCACAGTCTTGTTTATGATTTAACAGCTTCCTTGGGTTCTTTACAATCATACTGCATATCTATTTCTGGAGGTCTGTGTACACACATATAGACAGGTGCTCTTGATAAAGAAAAATGGAAACTAAGATGTGTAACAGCAGGGAGAAAAAAATCAGATTGTTTAAATTCAGTTCTATTTACTACAGTTTGTGTGACTAGGTTAATTATTGTTTGTTTAAATAGGTCATATGTCTGGCATTGAAGTCTCAGGCACATGGAAGTGTTAAGTAAGCTTGGTTTTCTGGTATTAAATGCAGTAATTTTAAAAGCCACATATATTTGCCAGAAAAAAATATATTTGCATTTATCAGCAGACTATTCAAATAATTAGCTCTGGATAGAGACATTCAACCAGAAACAGAGTGAATGTTTTTGCTAACTTTTTACACCTGTTGCAGACATTAGATGCATCTGGTCTTGACTTACTGGAGATATAATTTATTTTTATGTTTCATCCAATGTAATTTATTAAAATATGTATTGAGCACCTATCTTGTGCCTGGCAGAATGTTACATGGTAGTTAATTGAAGAGCTATTAATTCTTCTGTGAAGGAGCCAAAAAAACCACATAAGAATATAACAGATTATGGTTAGTGTTGTTTGAAACCGAACACTAAGGGAATGGGTAAATTCTGAGTGAATGACCCCCAAAACTGAAGTCACCGTCACCCCCACCTCAAAAGAGTAACTCCTCTCTTTCTGTTTAGCGAATAATAATTCTTTGTTTTGTTGATGTCTGACCTGAAGTCTCTCCCTAAGATTTGGTTTTATAGATGAGAATCTTTGCTACATATGTGCCTTAAGTTTCTGTAACATCTGATTATGTTCCATCCCTGGCCAACCTATGGTCAATGGTTTCTGGATCCCCCTGGAATAAAGCTTTGAATCCTCCAGCTGGCATTCACAGTTCTCCATCTGACCCCAACCTTCTTTCCAGCCTCATCTCTCCCTAATTAGTTTTCTGTACTTTATGCTCTGGCCAATTTGGGCTACTTGCTTTCCGTCCACGATCAGGTCCCCATCACTTGCCTAAATTGTCTCCTCAACATAGAACCCTCTGCCTCTTCATCCTTGTCTATGAAAACCCTATCCATCCTCTAAGAAAGACCCAGATCTTGCTCGCCAGCCTGGTGCAACTACTCCCTGATCTGGGTTCTGACAGGGCTTGATTTGTCTACTTTTATGTGATCTATTCCCTAGTCTGCAATGTTTTATTGTTTATTTGTGTTAGTTTTGGATTAAATTGTAAACTTTTAGGTGGGATAAATGCCTATATTTCATTCATCTCTGGATGCCCTGTTGAACTCCATACCAAGGAATTTGTAAATGCTCATCAAATGAGTAAGTGAATGTAGGCCTCACACCCCCTTCACCTTCAGCCCTATGATTATGAAAATGAGAGACATAGTATATATTTAAGCCCCCCATTATGCCTTGCCTACCTACATCTGTGTAGACGTGCCCCTGTACTGAGTCTTAGGCGAGCATTGAACTATCCAGTCTATTTCAGACAAAAATAGTAGTGGCCAATTTTATGTCTTCCCGGCAGATCCCCATTTATGCCAGCACCTCAGAGGATTGTGGCCACTAGGAGTCACAGATAGAGTGACAGGTCATCATTCATGAAACATGCCAGTGGAATGGCCAAGAGCAGAGCAGCCCTAGGAGAGAAGTAGATGTTTTCCCTCCTCAGACATGCACTGATCCCTGTAAACCTGCAGGGGAACCATGTGTATGGAATTCTGCTGCTCTTTATTCTCTCTGTGATGGGGAGAATTGGGCATTTACTGGGCCAGCCCTAGTCAAAAATGGGGAGGGAAGCAAAAGTACGTCTTCCATCTCTTCTCCATGTCCCTCTGCTCCCTTTAGCATTCTACTTCTGAGACTGTGTCTAATTCATATACATTGTTAGGGGCAGAAGTTAACAGTATAATTCTCAACAGTGTTTGCAGTATTTAAAAAGAAGGTATAGGGCTTCCCTGGTGGCGCAGTGGTTGAGAGTCCGCCTGCCGATGCAGGGGACACAGGTTCGTGCCCCTGTCCGGGAGGATCCCACATGCCACGGGGCAGCTGGGCCCGTGAGCCATGGCCGCTGGGCCTGTGCGTCCAGAGCCTGTGCTCCGCAACGGGAGAGGCCACAGCAGTGAGGGGCCCGCATACCGCAAAAAAAAAAAAGAAGGTATAGAAAGACAACAGTTCCTGGAAAGTAAAGTCTCTCTCAGTCAGGAATTTCAGTCTTGGGACTGAACATGTCAGTATAGTTTAGTGATAACAACTATGATTATGTATGACCTAGGAGAATATACACTAAGTTAGTTTCCTTATTTATAAAATGGTGGAAATAATAGTACCCTCCCAAAGTTGTTCAGAGGATTAAATGAGATATTACTTCTGTCAAAAACGGGGAAGCGTCTGAGATTCTACTCTGCTCACAATCTAATGAGTTATCCTGCCACAGTTAGTTTCATGGATGCTAGCAGAAGACATGAGACTCTTGGGTCAGAGACAAGGGACTTTCTGACTTGCAGCAAAAGTAGTAGCCAGAGTAGCAAATTCTCTTGTGCCCCAGTTCCCACAGGGTGACACAAAGAGGGCCAGGCGACACCTGCATGCACACAGTGGCTGTGTTGCAGAACTCTGAGCTTAGGGAGCCTGAATCCTTCAGGATGGGCAGCAGCATGCTTGTCCTTTGCTTCAGGAAGGGACACAATGTTTATCATATCGGACAGTAAGTCTGCTCCTTGCTCTGGAGGGAGACACTTATCTATGTTCTTTATCCCCAAAGCTGTTTTTCTAGAAAAACATCTTGAAAAAGATCATCCAGGACAAAGGCAGTCAGTGTCTCTGCTGGCAGGACACACAGCAATGTGAGTGAGCCATAGAAAACTTGACTCTCAACTTGTAAAGCACTTATAATAGCACCTGGCACAGAGCAAGCACTTGGTGACTGTGATTATTGCTGTAATTAGGTCAAAGAGACAATTCCACCTCGTAAAAGATGACCTTGTTCAGTGACTGATGAAATAAAAAGAAAATGCAAACAAATCATCATGTATCCCATGTGTTCTAGAAATTGAAATAATTGCTAATTGTTCACAGTTACCCAAACCAAGTCAGAAAGCTCGAGGAGAGCTTTTACTCTTCCCTCCAGTGCCTTTGGTATTGGCACTAACTCTGCACTTCCTGGAAACTCAGTGGATACTGTGCGGTTCCTGGGAGAGAATCTGTAAGAGGGGGAGCTGCCCATTCATCAGCAAGTTCAGTCTTTCCACCCTTGAGGTACCGCTCTCTGCTTCAGGACACAGAGCTGTGTCTTGCTTCTTTTTTGCAGGATGGATGTGTTGTGGTCCATTTCCTTCTAAAAATAAATATGCACCTGGACATTTTGTCTTCAAAATGCCATTGGGTTTTTCCATTAAGTTGAAATGACAAAGGATGGCTCTGAATGGAAATGGAAGCATCAACTCAAGGACTCGATGAGCTCCTAGAGGCAAGTTGGGTCACGTGAAGACAGAGCAGAAGGGTAGGCTGGTCTTAGGAGAGCGCTTTCTTCTGTCCCTTGAATAATTCTTCCTGCCAGAGAGAAGCCTGCTGTCCTCTGAATGCCCAGCTCTCTTGTCTCTGAGGAAAAGTTTCATTTGCACTAAACTCATTCACCCCTAGCATCCTGTGCTATGTGGGGCACATAACACAAGCCCATTAAAATTTTCTTAATATTTTGACTAAGAAGTAAGGGACCCATCCTCTTCCAGGCAGTGTTTGAATTTTAATAAAAATGGCACAGCTTAGACAAAAGATGAAGGTCTAAAAGGATGAACTGTGACACTTCAACAGGAGTGAGAAAGAAAATTTGAGAAAGGCTCGGGGTGGGTTTCTATTCCTGGTCTCCTTCAAATCCTGTGACCGGGACTTGTCCTGTTTATTTCAGGAGATCGTCTGCAGTTGATGCTTCTCCAGTGTAACAAGCATATGAATCACTTGGGATCCTGTAAAATGCACATTCTGGTTTAGTGGATCTGGATGGGGTCTGAGCTCCTATATTTCTGTCAGGCTCTCAGGTGATGCTGAGGCTGCTGATGCACTGAGGAGAGTTTGAGCATCACTGATCTAGAAAACTTTGCTAAAGAAGGCTTGAGGTGGAGGAAGGGGCAGGGGCTCCGGGGCCGTCTGCCTCTCAGGACGGTCTGAAAGCACCCAGAAGTTCCAGTGGGGGTGTGAGCCCAGAGTCTCTCTGACACTCTGCACCCCTCCCAGCTGAGTCCAGAAAAGCGGGTCAGGATAAGTGGCGGTGGTGAGGGGGGTGGAGATAACCTAGACAGCGCCGCTCCTGTGACCTAGCGCGGGGTCCCAGCGCCCCGTGGCTGGCGCAGCTCAGGGCTCTGAGAGCAGATGGCAGGCGGGCAGCGTCACATGGAAGAGCCCCAGGCCCACTCACACCCCCTTCCCCCGGTTGCGCTCACACCTCCCTCCTCAGCTTCACCCCAAGATGAGTAGAGAGTCACCTGACAAGCAGACTGTCTGCTGGTTATTAGTCACATTCCCAAGGCCTGGTGTCCATGCCCAGACCCCAAGCTGGCAGCAAATGACCCTGCTTTAGAAAAACCTGCTCCAGTGCCAGAGAGAGCCAGCCGGTCCTGTGATGTCAGACTTCCAGATCTGGGGTGACATCTCTGGGCTTCAGAGCAGAAAGCAAAGAAACCGGTATGTTCTCAGGCTGCATATAGCTTGTTTCCTAAAACATTACAAAACAAAACATAACTAACCTGAAGTAATTCCCGGTGTGGTGCCTGGAATGACGGTGCAGGTCAGTTCAGTCCAAGTCAGTTCAGCAGATATTGGCGGCGGGCTTCCGGTGCTTAGCCAGAGTCTGCCGGAGCTGGATGAGACCATTTTCTCCTTGGAGTCGAGGGGAGAGGTGTTCCCAGGGCCCTGGCCAGCCTGCTGCCTCCTCTCACCCCTTTCCATGGCTTTCCTTACTCTGCCTCTCCCTGTACAGCCTGGGTGCCTCTCCCCAGCTTCTCTCGCTTCTCACCACCCTGCCATCCCAGTTCATTTCCTGAAGCAAACCTGGCAAGTGAATTTGCCACCAGGTTTTAGTGAGAAGGGCAGCCCAACATGTCCTCAGCTATGCTTCACACAAATCATCCTGCGTTGATGTTTCACAAGGAAGGGCAGGAGGCTGGGGGAGACCGGGTCAGGAGGGTCTGCTTCCAGGCCGCCTCCAAGCAGTCCAGAGAAGAGCTGCCTAATAGGTATAGTCACCCGGACAAATGGAAGGGGCTCTCTACGGGCCAGGAGAGGCAGGACCAGCCCGGGGCAGGGAGGGCGGTGGGCGTAGGAGCTGTGACCATAACATGTCTAGCCTCAGGGGTCCTGGAAGGCAGCCCTGAGCTCAAAGATCTTTGGGGCCAGGGTGGCGTGAGCAGGTGCACACTCTTAGAATTCCTCAGATCACTTGGCACAGATGATTCTGCTGTTTCTATCAGTGGATAGTGCGCTTGGGCCAAAATGCTACTGAAATCAGTGATCACCACCGAGAAGAGGCGCTATCAACTTCCCCGCTGCTCTCCTTCCCGCGTCTTCCTCCTCCTCTGCCCTGTGTTCCGTCTCCTCAGGATTCCAGGGCACGCAGGCCCTTTCCCCTCCCTCAGGGTTGCATCATTCATAATCTTTCTATTGTAAATGATACAATTAATTTTAAATGTTATTTTATTTTCTAACAAATCTGGTCATAGATAGTTGAGTTTAATTCCTACTTCAATATTTTTTCCTGAGAGAATTAGGCCAAAAGTAGTTTCAATCTCCAGTGAAAAAGTTGATTTTCATAGAGGGGTATGACTTGGGGGTTATGGGGTGATCTTCACCCCTGTGATGCCCTAAGGCAGTTGTCACGGCCACTGCATCCCTGTGTCATAGGCAGAGAAGCAGAGGGAGGGGCAGCTCCTTGCAGAGGCACCGAGAAGTTCCACAGCTAGTGGGAGAGGGTGGCTCACAATTCAAATCCAAGACTCGGACTCCAGAGTTCTTAATTCAGGCTTTGTCTGTCTGTCTACCTATCTATCTACCTATCTATCTATCTATCTATCTATCTAATCTATCATCTATCTGTCTATCACCTATCTATCATCTATCTATTATCTATCTATATATCTATCCATCATCTGTCTCTCTATCTCTCTAAAATATATTCTACAATATATTCCAGCTCTGAATGCAGTGGTTTCAGGCAGAGACTACTTTGCCTCAGGATTTAGAGGGATCTCAGGTTTATTGTCACCAAGAATAGTGAGGGGAGAGTTAGGTAGATCCCCGCCTCATTAATTCTTCCATCTTCCAGCTGACACCATCCATTCACCCACCCACCCATCCATCTGGCCATTCATCCAGCCAGCCAGCCATTCAGTCATCCAGCCATCCATCCATACTTCCATTTACTTGTTCCCCAACTACCATCACCACCAAGCATGTAGCAGTTCCTTTCAGTAACAGCTGCTTTTATGTCATCATGAGTCTCATCAAGGTGACTAATTTCAGAGGCAGTTTGAGGATCTAGACTTAGAGATAGGCATTGGTGTCACTGAGCAAACACCAGGCAGATGTTAGCAAGAGCTCTGCTGTTCAGGGTGGTATTTTCCTGGAAGTCTGTCAAGGAGTTTTCCAACTAAAATTAACTTAGCGGCATCTGAGCCAGAAACACAAGCTGTGCTTCATTCTCATCCTCCTATGTGAACTGTTGAGTGTGTGTGTGTGTGTGTGTGTGTGTGTGTGTGTGTGTGTGTGTGTTAGGGATGAGGCCAGACATAAAAAGTGCTTTGCAGAACAGTAAGAAAGGGCAGCGTTGTATTAATTGATGCATCTCTCATAAGAATGTACCCGGTGTGTAGCTCACTACAGGACACAGGTACACTTTCTGAATTGCATTGAATTGAAAGCAAAAGCCCACGCTTGTCAGGTTTACATCTAGGAATGCAGTCAGTCACCAGCAAGGGTGGTTATAACCCTGGTGATAATATGCCTGTCCTTACTTATCTGGGAAATGACAGTGAAAGATGAGGCATTGAGGGTTCTTGGAACTAGCAACCAGAAGCCTTGGCTTTCTCTGAGGCTGACTCTATAGACCATCTTTTGTAGAGCCTCTCTTCCCAGAATTGCTCCCTGGAGGCGCCACTCTTTGGATTCCACTAATAGGCTTCCTTGCCGTCTGGCTTTCAGGTGGGTTTGGTCAGTGGTTGGGGAGAAGGGTCAGGACATAAGCAGGGGCCAGAGGGGGTGTGGGGAAGAGACGGGTTGGGTATTTATTACCCCGGGTTCCGCCATATAGGCTTGCTCTGGGCAGGCTGCATCCCTTGACTGAGTTCACCCTCCTGTCAGGGTCCTCTTGGGTCTTTTCTACCTCTACTTGCCCCTTCATGACTGGGGATGGTAAGAGCAATTGCCTTTCCCAGCCCCAGCCTCTTGTAGTACCCCCCAGGGATTTCCCTAATCCTTGCCCATGCCTTTGTAATAATTCTCTTTATTTAAAATTATCCCAGTTTCCGGCCAGGATTCTCTGATATACAGATAAGCTGGAGTAATGGGATCCTAAAGCAAGACCTCTAATCTATTTATGTATGACTTCCCTCCATTGGAAGTTATGTAATACCAGTCTTGCCTTCTCACTAGGAAGCTGTAAATGCACAATAAGAAGGTAGAAAAAGAGGCTCTGGAAGACTTAAAATAAAAAAGCAATTCAAAAGCAAGGTGCTGATACAACTTATACAACTTATGCAACGTCATCTCTTTATCTTTCCAGCCATGATACTAGGCAAGGTAAACTGCTTAGTCACTAGCAATCCCGGGAAAATGTATCCTGTGCTTCTTTCTGGGGTGTTTTTCAAGAGGCAGCATCTTGCTTTCTACCAGCAATTCAGCCGAGCATGGAAAATGTTGCACACAAATTCCAAACTTCATCAGAACATTCCCACACTTGGCCGGATGCCCTCCATTTTGTGGACACAGATATCCAGTGGCTGAGACAAATGAATCACACTGGTAATCAGTGAGTGCAATAAAACCACATTTGACTTCGTAGAGTACAGCTCACCTGTGTTTCATGTTTCCCCACCCAATTCAAGGAGGAACCTTCCTAGGCCTTCAGGGCACAGCCTGTTCTGCTTGGTTAAAACCATCCACGAGGTGCCTCCCTGCCCGGCATCTGTGCTGCTCTAGGACACACATGCCTTCTGGGCCACCTCCTCACATCCCTCAGTCCTGGCCACGGGCTGCTCTCTGGCAGTCTTGTCCAAGGAGTCACGGGGGCTCTAAAGGTCCCAGTGAGCACACGTGGACACAAGGGTCAAGTTGTTCTGCTCTCATTTCTCAAGGTTCCTTCCATACCCAGAGTTTCCAGGATTGCTATGTGGCTTGTCACACACACCCCTAAGTCTGATCTTTTAGTAAAGGTCCAGGCCCCCAGACCTACCTCACTAGCTACAGACACTCAAAGGTTTGACTTGTGCAAGAGTGAAATATGTAAGGTGTAGCAGGCAGAGGCTTCCTGGTTTAATGCTTTTCACTCCTTCAAGGAACAGAAAAATCATCTTCAGGCTAGGATTAGGGCTGGAGAGGAAAGAGGAAGAATAATATTGAATGTTCTTGGACCTTCCTGTTACGGTTTGGTAGTGACTTCTAGGTCTTTGCATGGCCGTGCAATCGAGAGTAGGAGAATATTTAGCACAAGGGGGCCCGTGGCTTGTTGGTGTGTTCTGCAAAGTTTAGGGCCCTCCTTACAGAAGGTTCTAAGCCAGGCAGCTTGGTCTGTACCTAAAAGCCTCCCCGACCTTACCCTTCTAAGACTATACGTGGATACTCGACAGCCTCAATAAGGCTTCATAGCAATGCCCCTGACACCGTTTCAGATGTAGCTTCTGGAATAAGCTCCCCACGTCACTCTGTCTTCCCCACAGCAGTAGGGACCCAGGGAGGAAGGATGCTGTGTGTTCCTGTGTGTTCCTTCAGTCTTCCTGGGAGAGTGTGGTCCCTCTCCTGATAGAGTTTCTGGTTTACCCTGATGGTCTGTGCGATGCAGTGAGGCGTGGTGGCACCTCGCTGGCATGGTCTGTCAGATTGCCTAGAACAGAATCTACGGCAGGGCTGGCTGCCTCCTCCCGCCACTCCAACTGGCAGACAGGTTGCCTCTCCCCTGGCAGCTGGCTCCCATCTGCCCCCTGTTGGTCTGCAAATGTGATCCTGTTTTAACTCTCATTTTCAGCAGAGACATGAACAGCTACGAATGCCATATGGATTTCAAACATTCACTTTTGAAAGTGACACTTTAGTTCAGTCATTTAAAGCCAGTATCTCCACCAGTTTCATCAAGACTCCCCATTTTGTGGATGCCAGATGATTTAAGTGGAGAAATTCCCTCAATTCTAGGAAGTTGGAGAAGGTCAGAGCCACTAAGTTCAGTACACAATTCCCTTTAGAATTGTGTACAACACCCCTGAAAAATGTCCAGAAACTGATTCAGGATATGTTCTCCTCTGAAACTGGTTACTCCACATCTTGGTGGCATGATACACATCCATTCCAGAAAGGCCTCTTCACAGAGGTCATCCAGTTGAAACTGACATTAATACTGGTCACCTTCAGCGTCTCAGAGAAGGACTTTGTGAGTTCTTCCCACTGAAAACAGTGATTGCATGGGTTAAAATCCACCAGCCATATCCCAGAACTACTCACCCTTCTTTAAGAAAACAATGCAACAGAGGAATGGATAAAGAAGATGTGGCACATATATACAATGGAATATTACTCAGCCATAAAAAGAAACGAAATTGAGTTATTTGTAGTGAGGTAGATGGACCTAGAGTCTGTCATACAGAGTGAAGTAAGTCAGAA
>NC_041226.1:11076055-11144184 GCF_002837175.3 Physeter macrocephalus | reverse complement strand
CATATATATGGAATCTAAAAAATAAAAAATAAAAAAATGGTTCTGAAGAACCTAGGGGCAGGACAGGAATAGAGATGCAGACAAAGAGAATGGACTTGAGGACATAGGGAGGGGGAACGGTAAGCCAGGACGAAGTGAGAGAGTGGCATGGACATATATATACACTACCAAATGTGGGAAGTAGCCACGTAGCACAGGGAGGTCAGCTCGGGGCTTTGTGACCACCTAGAGGGGTGGGATAGGGAGGGTGGGAGGGAGACGCAAGAGGGAGGGGATATGGGGATATATGTATATATATAGCTGATTCGCTTTGTTACACAGCAGAAACTAACACACCATTGTAAAGCAGTTATACTCCAATAAAGATGTTAAAAAAAAAAAAAGAAAACAATGCAGGTGCATTCCACACCCTTCCTAAACGGAGACAGATGGACTGGAGGAATCTGTAAAAGTCCCTCTGGTTCTGGAACTGAGTGTGTCGGCTCTAGTTTGCTAAGCCCTCTTCTACTAAGTGCGTTTGACAGGCTCTGTGGGGTTCATAAAAATCACAGAGTGAAGACATGGCAGAGAAACGTGGCTTTGGTTATAAAACAACACACAGCTCCCTGTCACCCTGCACCCCTGGGCGATAGTGCTGGTGCACAGGGGCAGGGATGTAGGGTCCTGCCTCCCTATTCCCCTCGAGAATAGGGTTAATATAGGACCCTCATTGGGCCATAGTTTACAGTGAGCAGAGCCCAGGAGGGTACAAATGCTCCCACAGGGGGCACACCCTTTGCCTCTGTTTACTTTGGCACTGGCTCTGTGGACTAAAAGATCTTTGAGAAATTTGCAATATTCAATAGCTGCGAGATTCTGAAATTATGTGATTTCCTTTCATGCATCCAGGTTCTGAATTGCGCCTGAAGAGTGACCGTCATTGGCCAGGGAGATCTCGCTTTTGTTTGATTCCTGGTGCCACTTGCTGTCACAGATTCCACCTTGCCAAAAAGGAGGACCTGGGATTAAGATTTGGAACTCTTAAGGAGAGTTGTGTTCACAAATCTTTGGGAGGGACCACGGCAGGAGGCCTATCATCTGGTCTTTTTCTTTCCTTTCTTAAAAGCGATATGAGCATCAAACTATTTACAGCCTTAAGTAAACCTGCAGTTCAGGACACTGACGCATACATAATACAGTCCTCTCAACTGAACAGTGCATAAGCAGGCACTCTGGAGATTTCATCACACAGGATTGGTGTGACTATAATTAAGAGGATTGGCACAGTTGGCTCCCTGAAAAAAGGCTTAACTCAGGTTAACACTTTAAAATGAATAACATTTTTCTAATTAAAAAAAGAGAGAGGAACAATGATTTCTTAATGTACTTTCTGTGCTTACGGTCCACCTTGTCACACTGCACCTAACCTTACATCTTGGAGTCTGTTCTCATGTGCGTATTCAGATCATATATCAATATATTAAATATGCAAATCCCTGCCTCCTTATGGTCCTAGTGTTGCCGAGATGTGCAGAGCGCTGTGGATGGATTGCAACATGTTTTCTTTTGCTGACGGCTACTTTGACACGCTCAATACTTGTGCTTTGGAGCTTTTAAGATTCGACTTATAGAACCCTGTACTTGGGATATGCATTATCCTCTGAAAAGGAAAACATATGACCTTTAGGGAAAAAATGTGGACTCCGGGAGTCCTCCTTTAAGCTTCCTGAAAAGCACTACCTCATGGGCTGACAATCACGTGCCTTCCACAGACCATTTCCTCTGCTGCTGAAAGTAAATGTGTAATTACCAGAGAAAATGTCACTTTGCATGATGTACAGGTGATGTGGGAAATGAGGCACAATCACAAAAAGCAACAAACATTCCCAAATAACGCCTGCCTTATCTGTGCTTCCTTAAGAGCCAAATGCCCTTTTGGGGAACAGACCTGTCCCTAGTAGCATTTTCGATGACTCCCAGCCCTTCTTACATTTCCTTGTCAATTAAAAATGATAAATTAAGCTCCTTGCAGGACAGACAAACAATCAGCCAGTGTGAACCACATGAAGACCCAAGATGTTGGATGAATCAGATCAGCCTGAAAAATTCATCTGGTGACTCCGGGAACTGACCGTCAGCCAGAGGAACATCTGAGATGTCGCACGCAGCACCCAGGCATTCGGACGAGCCACTGGCATTAAGAAAGTTGCAGTGACATTTCCCCGCAGCCTATGCTTCCTTCCTGGCTCCTGGTAAGAATGGCCAAGTACATCCACATGTGTCTACCCACTGCCCGGACAAATCCAGCGCCACATTCAAGACAGATGTTTGTCCTTTGCAGCTTTTATTTTTAGAGGCACGTTGTGTGGAAGTAATGTCCATTGGACTGGTTATTTATTTTGCTTTCTGCTTCAGGGATGTTGATAAAGAGTGAGGATCTAAATCATTGCTTCCCCTCAACCAACTCACAGAAGGTGTCCTGGTGCATTTTATGTCCTGAGGGCAAATGAAAATTATGTGTTGTGTGTGGCAATTATTTTCTATGTTGCTGCTCCTTTCCCGGCATATAGATGCGTCAAGAGGGTGACTGGTTATCAGCTGGCAGGGGGAGGGGCGGGTGTGAGGGCAGATGCGGAAGGAGGCAGGAAATTCCCAGTTCTTTTCTTCCACCTCTAATTCCTTTCAAACAGATACTCTGATTTTATATGAAGTAAAGCTCTCTGCACAGTCAAATTGGTCTGTCTTTCTCAGATATTTTCCTAAGTAGAACTTCCACTAAGATGGGCTTAACTAATGATGGAAAGAATGTAATCCATCTGTGGAAAACCCTTAATCTTCATGAAAAAAAAGAAATCAGACGCACAGGGGCTTTGTAAATTTCGTTTACCTCTGCTCCACTTCCTATCCATTCACAAAATAATGATTGCATGTGCAGAAGGTAGAGAAACCAACTGACATTTTCTGCAAAACGAGTCTTTCACTGTTGTTGCCTGTAAATGACAGATAGTGAGGTCATGGAGAAATGGGGCTGCCTTTTAGTAAGCTTTTTAGTTGATGGAGATAGTTATATGAATAGTAATGTTGACAATGAAAGTGACAATCAAAGCTTTTTGAGTTCTTACCATGTACAAGACTCATTGGTAAAGTGCTGTATATGCCTCTGGCCATCCAGGTGGTCCAACAACCGTACAAGGCACTTACCATTGCTGTCTTATCACGTCTAAAACAGAACTCTGGATTCCACCTCCCCAGATCTACTCTTCACCAGGGCTTCCTCTTCTCAGTAAGTGGTATCAGCAGCTAGTGAGCTGCTCTGGCCACAGACCTGGAAATGAACCATCTTTGGTTGATCTCTTTCCCTTTGCCCTCCCACGTCTAATTTGACAGCAGATTCTGCCGAACGTGACAGCACCATTTCCTAACGTGGTGTCTTTGATAGGATCTTTGCTTACTGCTCAGACCTCACCCTCCCATCCCTCTTCTCCTGGCTCAATTCCCAGGGACACTGGCCTTTCCATTCCTTAAATGCATCACACTTGTTGGAAATGTGCCTTTAATATCTCTCTTTAATAGATCTCGAGCCCTTCCATTTGTTTAAAGTTCATTGCCATAACCTCAGGCTAAACATCATCATCTTCAGCTGAGAATACGGAAACAGTCTTCCGACTGGTTCCATGCTATCGCTCTTGCCCCCTTAGGAAGACCCAAGAGTAAGAGTGAATTGGGAAGCTAGTCAAGTCACCTCACTGCTTAAATCTCCCAGGGCTTTGTATTGCTCCTAGAAGAAATCCCTATGTCTTAACTTGTCTGCTTGATCTACTGCTGCCTGCCTCTCCCACCCCGACGCCCCGTCACTGACTCCCTCACCCTCCAAGTCCCACATATACTGGCCTGTTTTCTCTACCTTGAACAAGCCCCACTCATTTCTGCCTCAGAGCTTTGAACTTGCTGCTTCTTCCTCTGAGAAACACTTCCCCTGTCTTCACATGATTGGCTCCACATCATGGTCATAATTTTACACTTGCAAGTGAAAAATAAATAACAATCAAAGGTGACTAATGTGTAGTCATATTTGCCTCAAAATTGGGAGAAGGCTGAGAGACGGATTTTGGAGGAGTTTGGATGACAAAGCAGCAGATCTTAAAGAAGGGGACTCTGGGGTTTTCGTACAGGAGTTGGGCTGAGTCTGCGTGTACACACACCTCTTGAGAAGAGATGACGTGCATCTTTCTATGATTTGGTCATAACCGTCATAAACAAGTCAAGTCCTTATGCATTCATATCGCCTCACCTACTCTGACTGATGCCAACACCGCATGGCTGAAAACTCTGGAGGGTGCAGAACGGGCAAGTTTGTACAAGAAATGAATGACTCCTACAGTTGAGAAAAATTTGGCTTAGAAATGAATTAAGCCCTGCCTAAGGTTAAAATTAACCGGTAGAGTTAAACCCAGAACTGTCTACTGCTCCTCTAATAATGTGCTGGTCCATGGTGTTCTCACACATCTTTCTTATTCTGTTGAATTTCATCTGAATCACATAATCTAACACAAGATTATATATAGTCTTCCCTAATGTTTCACATGTATATATTTTGCCTTATCAACACATTTGTAAGTTCCTAGAATCTGAAGACCAGTCTTTCATAGTACTTGGTACCTAGAAGTCTGTTCATATACATTTGTTATTTAGATAACTATATTTCTCTTGTATCCCTAGAGATATTTGGCCATGTTGTTATTAAATCCTTGTTGAAGTTATCAGTAGCTATGCACCTATTTTGTATGCAAAAGAGATACTATATAAAATAGAATTCTTAGGTAATAAAGTTCAATTTAAACAGAATGAATTTTGAGTTTCTCTGAATGAACTTACATACATACATACACACATACATTCAGCCGCTCTATTCTTAACTCCTTCACAAGGGGGTTTCTTAATGGAATCATGATAAGTCATCATTCATGTTACCACAGTCTAAAATATAATGGAATATCAGAATTACAGTGAGAGAAAGAAAAAGCAAATGCCATTCCTCAAACTCAGTCAGTCTTCTTGGACTCAGGTCCTTAGGTTATCTCAGATAACTGCTTATCTCAAGTAATTCATGATAAGAAGCTTTTACTAGTTATACCTAGTGTGTCTGAGACACCCCCTCTGTTACTGGGTGACTGGGCAATGGATTACACAGTCAATACGTTACTTTAACCAGGTGGTCATTTACTCACTTGCTAACTAATCATTCAATATGTATGACAATCACATAGGCCTGGCCTGGCCTGACCATGAAAAACTGATAAGTGGACAAACATGAAAATTCTTAGGCCCTAAAGTACAAGTATAGACAAAGTTTGACCCAGTACTGTCACAGCAAGCATTTTGAGGCTAAGACCCTGGCTATTAAGCTAGATGTTACTTAGTTGAGCTGCAAAATTATTTTCTCATATAGTGTTAGAAGATATTTCTGGGTGCTGACATGGCTGTGGACATAAAAAAAATTACAGTTCTCCATTTCTCTGACATGACAGATGTCTCACTTTGTGTGGCCTCCCAGTACCACCAAAAATTGGGCATATCTCTGTAAGACACAAAGAGACACAATGGGGGCTGCATTCACTCCCAGTGTCCTTGTCTTATTTATAACCTCTGCATTGTTCACTAGCTGCTTTGGGAGCAAAACAAAGAAAAAGTAACCTTGAACCAAATCCATATTATTCTTCTCTCTCATCCTCTAATATGAAACAGTCATCTTGGTCTGACTTATTGCAACTATTCTATGTGCTGAGAATTCAAAGCCAATTACGCTGGAATCCCTTTCCGTGACAAATCTTCAGGTATAGACATATTAACACACACGCACACATTCATTCACACATAGGCAAGTACATATAAGGTGCCGTGCGAGCGCTGGGGAGGGAACAACTTACTCTGTCAGGGTTGGGGGAAGTGGAGGTTGGAAAGAAGAAAGAAAGGACATTTGAGAATTCTCTTTGAACTGGGTCTTGAAGATTGATTAGCAGTTCTCTTTAGACTCACCAAGAATGAATGACACCCCAGGCGAAGGAAACAGGATGTTGGAAAACAGAGCAGAACGGGCCAGAACATGTAGATGCAGTTGCAGCCTAGGATTGATGGAGTCCCTCAGAGAGGATGAAGACAGCGGTTAGAATTCATAGGAAAGAATTCTTGGAAACACTAACATTCAGGGAGATGAGAACCCTGAAAAAGACTGAAAAGGAGCCTTGAGCATGTATGTGGAGAACCAGGAGGAATGATACTGAAGGAGCCTAGGCAGGAGATGTGGAAGGTACCTCGTGGAGTTGGCAGGTAGGTGATGGCTGGTTTGCCTCATGGGGTGGCAAGGCGTGGAGTTGTGAGGGCAGAAAGCAGCTGATGTTATTTCAAGAATAACTGGGAGCAGAGAAACTGGAGACGACGATGCAGGCTGCTCATATGGAAGGCTGCCCTTGTGGGAAGCCCGACACGTAGAGAGGGCGAGATGGTACCTAGGGGGATGCATTCAACAGATACGGTTTGCATTTAAAGAATGCCTGCAAAGAATGAGTTGGGAGATAGATGTGAATGACAAACTTAAAGAAGAAGTTGGTTGCTGGAGGAATTAAAGGGAAGCGCTTCACGTTGATGGAGGAATGAGGTTGGCTGAGACAGGAGCTAGTCTCCAAGATAGAAGTGAAGGACATAAACACAAGTGAGGACGGAAATGAAGAAAAATGAGGATCCTGGCCTGCAGGCAACTATTTTATATGAGAAGCAGGAGGCAGTGTTTATTGCTTCAAATTATATGATAAAAGGATTATCTTAAATATACCAGGCATTGGAAACAAATGGAGAGAAAGACTTCTGGAAGAAGAGGACCACTGAAACAAGGCCGTGGGTTTGGCCCTGGAGATGAACACGTTTGTTCCTGTAGGCGGAGGAGGGAGAACGACTGAAAGGATTATCTCTCTCACCAAATGAACCTCTACTTTCCAGGGAGGAAAAGCAGGGGCTGCTCTGACTTTGCCAACTGAACGAATGTTTCTCCATGAACATGAGTGCTTTTGGTGCCTTTATTCATGAAGCTTTTACATTTGAATAATTCAAAATACTTGGTTTTTAATATGGTGTCGCAGTAGTTATAATCAAAGAAAAAACTTATTTTAAGATAGAGCCATGAATAAAAGTTATTTACAAACCTATTCAAAGGGGCAAAGTATAATGGAAAACATACAAAGGCTTATTTTTACCTTTGAAGCAAAACTTTGGCAGATTGTATTTTGGATTCTACATATTTCACTTACCGTTACAACCGATATTCATGAAATGCACTGACAGGAGTCTAACACCAACTTTAAAATGATGAAGTATCTTTTCCTTAATTAATGTCTACAAAGAGATTTAATGATGAAAAGTGCCATTAAGTGCCAAGTACTATTAATTATTTTCTGCTGCAAGAGGCATAGAGTCCTCATTATATACTGTTTTAAATATTATAAAATATTTACAAAATAAGTTTAAAAAAATTGCAAACAAGCCAAATAAAAAGGCATTTTCCTTTTGAGGTGAAACTTAAGATCAAAACCCAAAGAAAAACTCATTTGCATCCTACATGAGTAGCCTTCAATGAATGCTCCAAAGATACCTGGCACTTTGCTTATTCTTTTTCCATATTCCATGTACCTCTGCTGTCTGCATAAACTGAAGTGAGTTACTACTTGAAATTTTGGCACAAATGTTAATTTTTTAAAACTGTTTTTAAACTATTTTTATTGAGGTATAGTTTACAATGTTTTGTTAGTTTCAGGTGTACAGCAAAGTGATTCAGTAATATATATATATGACTTTTTGTATATATTCTTTTTCAGATTCTTTTCCATTATAGGTTATTACAAGATATTGAATATAGTTCCCTGTGCTATACAGTAGGTCCTTGTTTTTTATAATCTATTTTATATATAGTAGTGTGTATATGTTAATCCCAAACTCCTAATTTATGCCTCCCCCCCTTCCTCTTTGGTAATGCTAAATTTGTTTTCTATGTCTGTGAGTCTATTTCTGTTTTGCAAATAAGTTCATTTGTATCATTTTTTTAGATTCCACATATAAGTGACATCGTATATTTCTTTTTCTGTCTGAATTACTTCACTTAGCATGATAATCTCTAGGTCCATCCATGTTGCTGCAAATGGCATTATTTCATTCTTTTTTATGGCTGAGTAATATTCCATTGTGTGTGTGTGTGTGTGTGTGTGTGTGTGTATGTGTGTGTGTTTTACCACATCTTTATTCATCTGTCGATGGACACTTAGGTTGCTTCCATGTCCTGGCTATTGTAAATAGTGCTGCTATGGACATTGGGGTGCATGTATCTTTTTGAATTTTCTCTGGATATATGCCTAGGAGTGGGATTGTAGGATCATATGGTAGCTCTAGTTTTAGTTTCTTAAGGAATCTCCATACTGTTCTCCATAGTGAACAAATGTTAATTTTATCTGATGGCAAACACATGCCAGGATCCCCCACTTGCCATCTCTGTCCAAATGCCTACTTTGGGACTATCCCCTGAGGACTCAGCCTCTGAAGCAGCTTCTAAAATTCCCTGGTTTGAGTGGAGGAAAAACTCAGAACTTTCTGTAATCTCTGGGTCTGGTCTCTGCAGAAGTCAGTCCTCAGTCCAGACCCAAGCTGGCGCAGAACTAATAAGTAAATTCACTTATTAAATTGAACAGTAACTTGGTGTCACGCATTGTGCCAGTTCCTGTTCTCAAATTATGCATTGCCTACTAGAGAACTTTATCTCCCTAATCACTACTGTCTAAGTCTGTTCCGGCTGCTATAACAAAATACCACAGACTGGGTGACTGAAATAACAGACCTTATTTCTCACGGCTCTGGAGGCTGGAAGGTCCAGATTCAAGGTGATGGCAGGTACAGTGTCTGGTGAGCACCTGCTTCCTGAGTCTCACGTGTCTGTGCTCTCACCCAGAGCAAGAGGCGAAGGTGCTTTCTAGGGTCTCCTTTATAAGAGCACTAATCCCCTTCATGAAGGCTCTGCTCCTATAACCTAATCACCCCCAAAGGCCCCACCTCCAAGTATCATTACACTGGGGATTAGGTTTGAACACATGCATTTGGGGGGACACAAACAGTCTATAGCAACTATTTTATAATAGGCTCTGCCTTATATTTTCGAGAGAGAGAGAGCCAAAGTAGGGAAGGTTAGCTGGCAGGAGAAAATGTTAAATTTTTCATTTTTTATGTTTTCTCTGAAGGCCCACCGCTCTCACCATTTATGGAACTGCCTTGGCTGCTCAAGGGACCAGATGTTCCCTGGGGTTGCAACCCACTGCTCCTGCATTTAGCCTCCTGGCTGGCTGGCTGCTTGCTTGGATTCAGCCCCGTACAGATGGCATCACCGCTAAATCAGAGAACTGATCCTCCTTCAAGTTGCTACTTTGCTTGTAAGAGCTCATTTCCTGGGAGTCCAAATAATTAAGTTTCACCTGTGCCATGTATTCCGTAATTACATTATTTTGTTAATTATGCTTGATGACAAAGTTATCAAAATTCAACCTGATCAAAACCAAAATAAAATCTGGAAGCAAATGTCTCTTACTGTATCATCACAGTCATTTATAAATAGGACACTTTGCACATTTCCTGGAGGGGAGACAACTCTCCTCACTCTACACTTATTCTTGCATATCCCATCACTTGAGGGTGACCAAACCCACTAGGGAATTTTTTAACGTAGGAAATGGCAGTGTTTGCTTCAGATGATAAGTCCTAAGAAGTGGCTTTACATACAAACAGCATGGGGAGTATGATTTGAACAATGTGATGTAAGAGGCATGGGTCTCACTGCTAATTCACCTTCCCCAGTGTCTGATATTCCACCATTGGACATTCTTCTTTGTGTCCCCTCTCGTCAGTGAAGTCTAGATGAAACTGCCTGTTCAAGTAATTATTATAAGGGTGATGGGAGTTCATTACCACTTTTTTCTCCAGATACTCCTAGGCCCCTAACTCCCAATGGAAGGTGTGATATTGAGGAGAAAAGAAATAACACCAATGTGAGTTAAGAGGTAAGTCACTCCTAACTTACAGAGGCTGACTTTACCTGCTTTACAGCTCAGAGGAGGGTTGGCTTTTAGCTGGGGTGCTGTCTGGGTACCAGGGATCTTGCCCACTGGAGGGAGCCCCTTCTCAATGTCTGATTGCTATTTTTGTGCTGCTAGGTCAAGGTGTTCCTGGACTTGGAACACAGGGGTGTGGTCCACTGCAAAATATTGCTGTTCTCAAGCTGCCTGCATATGAGATTACATATTACGACGGGGAGGTTTTTGCTTATCATCTTTTAAAGCATCAAGCATTAAAGATGCTTACTCCATCAGAACAAGTGAGCCATTGAGTGTCTTACCCCTGTGGCTCACTATGGGATCCAGCCTGGATACTTCGTTACCTTCTAAGCAGCTATATTGAAGTGAGATGTTTATCACCCTAGGTTTCTCCCTGTTGTACATGTCCATGTTCACTCTCTGTACTGGAACTGTCTTCCTAAAGATCATAAGGGGGCAGTTTTTCTCTCTAACACTCGCAGATTTGCGGGATTTCTAATCTACATGGCTTTTTGACACATATTTAGCTTAAAGGCAGGTAAAACAAATTTAAAACAACAACAACCAAAAAAAAACCTTGCACCACCAGAGAAGAAAGGAAAAGGAATTAAAATATAAGCAGGTGATTTGCAGCGTAGGAAGAAGAGTGGAATTTCTTTTGTTGCTGATGGATTATGTAATGAAGTATTTCTTTGAATGTCCTTTTCTATGGATCGAAGCAATTGCTCATTTGTACTGAGGAAAGGTGCTTCAGATTAATTTTGGAAACTTCAATACCTCACTATGCTAAATTTTAATTATTTCACTTCCTGCTTGGTATATTAATGTCGTGATTACCCTTGAAAGTGTATTACCGATGATGATTTATGCAAAACCCAGCGAGCTCCACAGCTCTGTCGGTTTCAATTAAAACCAGCCACAGAGGAAGTGGGCTGTCGCCGTGTGGGCTGTGGACTGTCATTACTCTCACGAGCAGGTACAGTCTGTTTACTTAAAGCCTTACCTTTGTTTATCCTTCTGGAACCATCTCTTCCATGGCACGACTAACCACTGAGAAAGGAAATTGTAGCGATTTGGTCTGCTGACCTTGGATCCAAACTAAAACTATCCAGGAAAATGTATTTTATCTCTGCTTCTCTGCTGATATAGGACATTTTGGGCCAATTCTTCCCTCTTTTGAACTGTTCAGGGGCTGAACTGGCCAAAAGTGCTACTGAGAACTTACCATTTTCTGATTTCCAGGAACAGGGTTTGGTCAGTCTCCGGGGAGTGTGGTCATCTGGAGTTAATCATGAAGTATGCGCTCCTTCTCAAATGAAGCACTGTTTTCAGAGCTCATTTATCTCAATCACTTCGACTATTGGGAGGTCAGGAAGTTTTCCATGGTGCGTTCCCAGTACCCAGTCCTTCTAATTACTGATTTGGCTGCACAGTTATTGAAATCTCCTGTCTACCTGGCAGCCCTTCCTAAATCCATTCCAAACAATGTCACTGGGGTTACCTGCCAGGTCTGGAAGGCACTCTTCCTTCTCAGTACCTGAGAGACAGGCGGCCAAGCCTGATTTCCATGGCAGTTTCATTTTAATCACATTTGGAAATTCTTGACTACAGGCTGTGCATTTATGAAGTCAAGGGAGCCTGCACCTGCCAAGTGAGAGCTCTACCGACAGCCTGCCAGGAGCAGAACCTGATCCCCAGCAAACAAAGAAAGTGCATCCACCTTCTAAAACCCAAGGCCAGATGGCCTCGTAGAATCATGGTGCTGGGGGGCCTAGAGCTCGTCCAGGGCTCATGCGTGGTCTCAAATTGACCCTTCTTTCCAGCTTCATCTCCTGCCCTCTCCCTTCTTGCACTCTGTGCTCAGGTCATGAACTCGAAAGTACCAAGAACCTTCCCAAATCCATACTTTTGCCCTGACTGCTCTTTCCACCTGAAAAACTTTGCTTGTGTATTTTGAATGGGCAGTTTCTGTGTGTGTGTGTGTATTTTTTTTAATCCTCTAAGTCTGTGCCCAAATATTTCTTCCTCTGAGGCCTTTGACTACCATACTATTTTCCATCCTATTTTGTTTATTTCCTTTATGGCACCTACTGTGATGTGAAAGTTTACTTCTATCTTGTCTAACCCTCCTGCTGCAGTGTGATAAGCTCCACGAAGGCTTTTTACCATGGTCTCCCTGGCACAAATCACAGAGTTGGGATGAAGTGTCACAATTTCAGTGCCCTGTAATCAGGAAGGTGATGCTTCAATCTAGCTACAATTCCCATTCCCTCTTATTCAACAGGCATTTATTTATGACTATATGAACCACTCACTAAAAGGTGTTTTTCAAGGCAGGTTCTTATGGATGCTATTTATGGAAGGCAAAGTCTTGCCGTGCTCAGTGGAGACTTTGAGTTGAAATCCACTGTTCCCTTTTTAGGGGCTGGCATTTGTACTCAGGAGGAGAAATGCCATTAATTAGTGGGATAATGACTACAGCCTCCGTCTGGCATTGCTTCCCTGGACATGCTGTCTTGGCATATTCTAGTGACTGCCGTCATCTGCCCAGGGGCAACTAGGCTAGAGAAAGAAGCCTCAGCAAGGAGAGTTGACAAATTAGCTTAATCTCACTCACTCTCCAAATGCTAACTGATACCATCCTTATATTTGTCTCTCCTAACTGCCTCTTTTGTGGAAATTGAATTGCAATAGGGTCTATTTTTGTCCTCTTCTTCATCTATAAATATTACACAATTTCCTTCTGAGTTTACAGCCTAATCCTAAACACACACACTTTTTGTGACTTTTTGTGCCCTTAACCTTGACTTCTAATCTCTCTCCTCACCCTGTCCACTGTAGCGCTGTCAGACCCCTGCTAAATTCTCTGTTCCTGTACATGAAGCAGAAGCTGTGTTGCAGGTATCTCTAGGGCTTTGTCCTCTGCCTCAGACTGGCCAGTAACCCCCTTCCTGTGGAGTATTTGCAGTGTCACCTATGCAAAGGGATTCAATGCTTGGGGACTAGAAGGGCCTGAAGGACCCTGGTTTTGTCATCATACAGATGCTCCAGTCCCAGTGCTCCCGTTTCTTCTAGCTTTGTAATGTGATGCAAGTCACAACTGTTCCGAGCTTTGATTTCCAGTAAAATTGAAATAATAAAACCTCATGGTTATTATTGTGAGAATTAAATGGATAACGTACAATGGACTGGGCATAATTCTGGCACACAGACCTACATAGACAATAAATCCAGCTGTTTCTTCAGAACAGTACTGGGAGGTTCTTCACACTCAGATAACCAAAGCCTAAAAGCACATCATTAGTAATTTTCTTCTTTAGAAAAAAGTGTTCCATTTTCAGTCCTTGACAAAAATGAATAAAATCTGAGGGCACTGTATCCATCAGCATTCTGATAGGACATAGGTGGCATACTCCAAAAGTTTTAACTAAAGAGATTTTAATAAAAGGTATGAGCAGAATTGAAGGAACTCATAAAAGATGGGGAAGCACCCAAGGCCCAACAACAGCAAGGGGCTAATATCGCCTTTAAAAACGAAGACAGTGGAGGATAGCTTCAAGATGGCAGAGGAGTAAGACGTGGAGATCACCTTCCTCCCCACAAATACATCAAAAATACATCTACATGTGGAACAGCTCCTGCAGAACACCTACTGAACGCTGGTAGAAGACCTCAGACCTCCCAAAATGCAAGAAACTCCCCATGTAACTGGTCGGGTGGATGATAGAGTCTTGGTGCTCCAGCCGGGTGTCAGGCCTGAGCCTCTGAGGTGGGAGAGCCGAGTTCAGGACATTCATCTACCAGAGACCTCCCAGCCCCACGTAATATCAAAGTGCAAAAACTCTCTCAGAGATCTCCATCTCAATGCTAAGACCTAACTCCACTCAATGACCAGCAAGCTACAGTGCTGGACACCCTATGCCAAACAACTAGGAAGACAGGAACACAACCCTACCCATGAGACGAAGACGCAAGAGGGAGGAGTTATGGGGGATATATGTATATGTATAGCTGATTCACTTTGTTATACAGCAGAAACTAACATACCATTGTAAAGCAATTATACTCCAATAAAGATGTTAAAAAAAAAAACAAAAACAAACGACAGTGCGATTTCAATGACAGAGGATAAAATAGAAGAAAATTGCAGCTCATTTTTGAGCTCCTACCCTGTGTCAAGTTACGTGATAGGCCGGCTGATGGGAGTTCAGGGTAGAGTACACATAAACTGTTAACCACAGTGGTACTCAAACTTCAGCTTGCATCAGAACCAGGTGCTGGAAAAAGAAAAAAAAAAGAAAGAACCAGGTGTTGGACTTGATAAAACAGACTGCTGGGCCCCAGCCCCAGAGTCTCTGATTCAGAAGGTCTGGGGTGGGGGCTGAGGATTTGCATTTCCAACAAACTCTCCAGTGATGCCGATGCTGCTGGTCCAGGGCCACACTTTCAGAATCACTGAACTGTGACAGTTTAACAGGACACTGAATGCAACTTTCCCTAGAGTTTAGGGGGCAGAGGCCCCAAATTCAGAGACCAATAATTGACAGCCCACCTATGCAGAAGAAGCTGTGTGCAAAAAATAATTTCTGTAGCTACTCTGTCCTCAGAGTGGTAGACCATAACTCCCCACTCCCTCACTATGGGCTGCCCATAGTGACTTCTTTCCAAAATGTACAGTGTTGACAGGCGGGAAACATAAAGAGTAACTTTCCAGTGGAGAAACTGAACAAACACTACGTCAGCCAACTGATCAAGGTCAGTATCAACAGTGAAGGTCACGTAGACAGTGTGTACTCTTGATATAATGTGATGAGAATGGCACTTTGTGTGTGGTCTTCTTCCTCGAAACTGGTAACTCCAGTGTAATCACGAATGTTGTCAATTAAGGACATTCTACCAGATACCTGACCAATATGCCTCAAAATCAGCAGGCTCATCAAAACCAAGAGAAGGCTGAGAACCTTTCACAGCTAACGGGGGGCCTGAGGAAACACGAGGACTAAATTTAATGAGGGATCCTGGAACAGATAAAGGACATTAGGTGGAAAAAAAAAAAAAAGGAACTGAATAAAGTATAGACTTTAGTTAATAATAAAGTGTAAATATTGGTTCATTGGTTGTGTCAAACATACCACACTGATGTAAGAGGTTAACAATAAGGGCAACGAGATGTGAGGTACGTGGGAACTCTAATATCTTGGCAACTTTTCTATAAATCTAAAACTATTCTAAAATTAAAAGTTTATTTTGAAAAACCTTCTGTGGAGTTGATTATCTGTGAGGCAAGGTGACCAACAGAGATAGATCCTGCTGGGTGGATGGCCAGAAGCTGGCGTGAAGGGGTCATTCATGGTCCACTGGGAGAAGCTTAGCTTGTTCAGGGAATGAGAGCAAGATGGTCCAAGTGGCAGAGGACAAGCAGAGTGGTTCTCTGAAGACCCCACCCAATCCCCACAAATGAAAGAGACAACATGTGGTTGTTGGACATGAACAATTGGCCTTGACCCCAGGATACAACCACATTAGCCATCTGACACAGGAACTTTTCTCTGAACTCACTACTGCCACTCCCAGCCCCCTGTGCTTTCTGTTGAATGACAGAATCAATTATTGATAGTAGATTTGTCTACACTTCTCGTTTCTGCAAGCCTACACAATTTTTTAATACCCGAGAATGCTGTAAAAGCTGTAGGATCACTCCAAGATTACATAAGGGAATAAGGGGAAAAAAACATTCAAAAGAGCAAGTTTAACAGGCAGTAATGACAAAAAAATAAAAATTAAGTTACTTTCTGCTTGTATCCTACTGTGTTCAGCTTGTTCAAATAACTCCTTACAATTCGTTGTGCTGTGTGTGTTCCATTAAAGGTATGGGTAAGAGAGGTCAGAAAATTTATAGACACAGCAGCGGATTCGAATGATGGAAAGGGTTTTCCACATGAAAAGGCCACTCAGGGGGGCTGCATTAAAGCAAAAAGGAGGAATTTCCAGGCTGCAAGCCTATGTGCACACATGCAAACACACGCGTGCGCGCGCGCACACACACACACACACACACACACACACACACACACACACACACACTACAGCAGAACACAGGAACTAAGTAAGGTAGGGGCATGATCAGTGCAGGACACCCAGTGGTGCAGCATGGCTTACCCAGGGAGTACACAGAGGGGCATTCAATACAGCTGGAGGCCGAAAATATATGTTACCTGTTCCTGTTAAGAAGTAACTTGCGGTAAAGAGTCTACGGTAACGAGTCCAAGAGAAGGTTGACGTGGGCTTCTCATGGAGAAGAAGATGAGGGGATGGGTCAAGTTGACATTTCTTGAGTAAAATGGATTCATCCCAGAGATCTTAGGATGTGAGGTATAAAGGAGACACAGAAATCAAAGTTGCCTCCAGTTTCAAGACCTGATGTTGTTGATTAATGATACCAAAAGCGAATATGGGGAAATCAATTAGGAGAGCAGGTTGAGTGTGGGTCAGTGGGTGGTTCGGGGTAGTGAGCTCAGTTTGAGATTTTTGTGGGACATCCAGAAAAATGATTATATCATTCAGAGTGTGAATTACTTTATTAGTAAACTCCTATGCTTTCTTGCGAGCCTAGATAAAATGTATGTGTCTTCCTCTACAGCCTGCTCTGACACCTCTTTATCCTTATCCTTCCCTGGTCACTCATCTCCCTCCAAAGCATAATTGTTCACTCCTTTCTGTGAGTCGTCAACACTGAACAAACCTCTAGCATTGCATTTAAGTCCGTGTTTCGTCAGTGGTTGCATGTCAACCTCCTCTCCTAAATAAAGAGCCCCTTGCAGTAAGGAGCTAACTTTGAGCCCGTCACTGAACCTGGCCCACATGAGGTGCTCAATAATGTTGTTGAATAAGTGAGTGAGGAAGCTTGGCTTCCTCTGAGACAAGAAGGTCCTCTGTGGTGTGAGAGCATGAAGAGGGGTAGAGAAAGAGTGGATGAAGGTAGAGAGAGGATGACGATGAGGATGAAGGATGGGCCTGGTAGCTCCTGGTCTGCTGTCAGCATCACCCGGAGCAGGTGGGAGAGTTGGTGTTCTAAAGCACTCTCAGTGCCCTAGTCTTGTCTGGTGTCACCGTTCCTTCATGGTTACTCTTGATGAAGACTGAGGTGGCTTTGGCCACAGGGCCAGTGTGACAGTGTATGGAGGGCTGGACACATGGTCTTTTTTCAGGGACCTTCAGTGAGACCTGGAGTATCACGTGGTATTTGAGCCACACTGTCTTTCTGCGTCTAGGGCAGGTCACCTTTTTTTTAGCATGATTTTCTGTACGTCAGACAGAGCTGTGCTGCCCAGCACAATGTGAAGTGCCAGCTGAGCACACGACTACAATTTACACGGAACCAATTTTCTTCTCACTCAAAATAAAATGATTTCATTGGCTAGGAATTTCTAGTTCTAAAAGAGCTATACATGAATAAAATGAAAAGGAATTGTGTTGACAGGAAGAAGGCACATGGATAGTCTAAGCTTTTAGATGTAATAAGCTTTTAGGAATGCCAATTGTTCATTAATAGATTTACACTTAAGTGCCTGTGGTCTAAGTAAGAAGAAAATGGCCAAAAGGCACTACTTGCCTTCAATTGAAATCTCTTCAAATAGGCTGGAATTTTTTTGAATTAATAATATCTAACAAAGCAAATTTTACCTTGTAATTCACAGGCAATTGATTTCCTTTAACTCCAGTTCCTAATAGATTGATAGATTAAAGATACTCGAGACTTAGTGGTACGGTCAACATACATTGCTTTGAATAGAGCATTTCGTGCTCTACTTAGAATTTGTATGATTAGTTATTCACTCCACCCAAAGAGTATCTACTGCTGGGCAAATGGACCAGAAAGAGTATATATTTCTTTTCTACCCAATGTGAAGTGCAACTTGAATCAATTTATTGTATTCCAAACTATGCTAAAGCAATCTAAAGAAAGTAATTGTGTGCTTGGCATTGACTGAAACTGCAGAGAGGGAGTAAGTGTGTGTCACAATTTGGAACAAAGACTGATCTTCAGTCTGATGAACCAGCCCAGGGGCTTGAAGCTCTATGCTGGGGACTCTTGATGCCTTAAAGAAGACTAATTCAATCTCACAGGGAGATCAGCTCCGTGCTTTGTGACCACCTAGAGGGGTAGGATGGGGAGGGTGGGAGGGAGACGCAAGAGGGAGGAGATATGGGGATATATGTATATGTATAGCTGATTCACTTTGTTTTAAAGCAGAAACTAACACAGCATTGTAAAGCAGTTATACTCCAATAAAGATGTTTAAAAAAAAGGAGACTGAGTTCTGTCTGCAAAGAGAGACCATGGGAAAGACGGCATGCAAAATAAATAAAACAATAAGATATATGAAGACTCAGGATACTAACACCCTAAAGAAAAAATAAGCTCATGCAAAATATGAGTCAATAATTCTATGAATTCCTTGTCCCTTATAACCTTTCTTCTCTTTGCTAGTAACAATTTCACCTTCTCTTGGACAATTAGCCAAGTGGGATTTTTCCCAATCACTGTCAAAGACCTACGGTCAAGCTATGCCTGAATATACATTGTCAAGTGGGTAGAGAATCCAGTAAGGGTGGGACACTAGTTTCCTTTGCTCCATCTTTACAACCAGTAACCCAGCTAGAGAACTAACAGTGTTGAGATCCTGCTATGTACCAGGCACTGTGAAAGGCATTTTTTCCTCAAAACTCTTTTCCCTCCAATTAGAACCTGTTTTTAGAGGAGGATCTAATATATCTAATTAATTAATTACTAATTAAAAAGAAGTAAAGAAATGAGAAGTCATGTGTTACGGTGGCCGCTTTAATAAGTCCATTTTAATAAGACTTGACCTTGACCACTGTGGACAAGACAGTGAAATGGCAACATTATCAAGTGTCTCAAAAGGGTGTATGATTCTTAAAATGTTGACAAATGCTGTCTTGGGCCAGTGACCTGATGTCCAATAATGACATCGTGAACCTCAATTCACTGGGGAGAGACCACAGCACACACAACTGTGTCCACTGGAAGCTCCTGAGCACACCTGCTCCTGGCCCTGGATCTTTAGAGCCAGCTGAGTGGTGGGATCCATCTCATCTCTGTTTTCACTTGTGGGCTGTTCACATTTACAAGTCCCCCTGGCTTTCCTTAAAACATGAAGGCTATACTGAGGCTTTATTCTAGAACTGTCACTCCCAGAAATACCTTCAGTGGGCACCCAGGAAAGGAATTGAAACTTCTGGGGGCTCCCGACTTGCCAGATCGATATTTTCATATGGTTGCAAGGCGGTTTGCATTGTGCATGCAGGAATAAAAATATTATCCCACACAGTATCAATTATTTCTCTTATGCTTAGACATAACAGTTAAGCTAGTAAGCTTCTGTAATATGCAATAGAAACTTACTTGAATGCAGCCCAATTTTCTCCTGAAATAAAATTCCATTTTAAGCACTAGAATTTGTATGCCAAATTTGGTCCTTTAAAAATAATGGAAGATATAAATTTTTACCACTGAGTTATAGGCTTTGGAAAAGAGAAGTTTAGTAATGAAAAATGTCATACAAACTGAATAACTAATGCCGATAACGGATGCCCTCTCAATAATGCATCTTACACATGGCAGGACTAGCATTCGGGTCACATCACAGCTCAGTTCTGACTAAGGTGGAAGCTTGCTCACTCAGCACCTTGGTTTCAGACTCTATTATCTTGCTTACTTAGTAAATTTAATGCTGTGTAATTTATTTTTTATTGCCACATTCGAAAGTCTCTCTTTCTTCAACCCAAGATATCTTTAGGGGCTTAGACTGCCTTTTACACTCAGAGGCCCATTTTTATAAAAGAATCAGAACTCTTGTTAAAGAAGATGAGCAGCAAACCCTGCAATTTATTGGAGCCAAGAAAGAAGATGCCACATTGTGTTCCAAAATTACCAAGACAAGGATGGACTGAGGGCCTGGAGAATTGCTGAAGCTGTTAACTGGTGAATACTGTCTTCAAGGAGAAGACACCTATCAAATTAATAAAAGGAAATACATTCCCATCAACATCAGCATTTTTCTCTCTCGTGAAAGATTAGAGTCTTTTATAACTGATTTGCTCAGATACCCTTTCTCTATTTAGAATATGTATTTATATATACTTTTTTAGTTTTCACACATCCTGTTATTATTCCTCTCTTCCACCTTTCTAAACCTGGTCCATTCTACTGCAGTTACTGTGAGGTGAACCTGACCTTGTAAATCAGCAATGGATTGTACTGCTCACAAAAGGACAAACATGAAGGAACACATTCTGCAAATTCGCAAATCCAGAAGCCCAGCATCAGGCTTCAGGAAAACAAAAATGGCAATAATTAGAAAATCCAGTTAAGTTTAAGGTCTAACCTATACAGACAAGAGTGTATAAACACTGAGTACTTGGTGAGATATCTTATATTTTAAAAATTAAATCTGATAGCAAACCGGGATTTATAAAGAGCCTACTAGGTGTTCATATTTGGGAAGAGACATGAGACGACATTAAAAATTTCTCAAAGGACTAGGACCAGGTCAGCGTTCTCATGAATTAACCAAATATGGAGGGTAAATGAGCCAGATTTCCCTTGTCACAAGTATGTGCACTCCTGTCTCCACACTGTGCATCTCATAGAAACAGCTCGGTTTGCACCTAGTGTCCTGTCTCCCTATGACAATGAGGTCCTTGGAAGGCAGTGCAGAAGTTTCCAAGGTCATCTACAGTGTTGCTGCTGGTATCCTAGGAGAGAGTGACATGCATTGGTCGTGAACATGGACTCTGGGGCCAGGTTGCCTGAGTTTGCATCCAGGCTTCCTTGCTTACTCGCTGTGTGACTCTGGGAGGGTTACTTAACATTTCTGTACCTCATTTTCCTCGATTGAAAAATGGGGATAATAATAAAACAGAGCTGTTCTGAAGATAGCTGAATTCATGTAGGAAGTACTCAGAACAGTGCCTGCCATACAGGAAGCACTCAATAAAACAAGCTATGGTGATTTTTATTTTTTCCTTAAGGATGACAGAAAGATAAAAATGTCTGGTTCCTGATGGGAAACTTTGCATCATCTGCTGCTATTTCTGGAAATGCGAAGGTTGCAAGTGGGCCCCCAGGTTACAATGTCTTTAGAATCTAGAGCAGGGAAGTTTGCTGATGATGTAATGTCGCTGGTAGAGAGAGGGTACCCTTATTGTTTTAACATCCTTATTCTCTCTATGCTTTGATGGTCTTTATTTTTATTTGATTTAAATTCCTCACAACATCTTTCCCTCTCATCGAATTGTGTTTTGATGTGGTTATTGTTAGGCCTGCCATCCCCTGAGGCGGCTGCATATTAACTGCCTCAGTGCAGCCTCTGTGTCTGTTTTACTGCTTCCTTCCAGCCTGAGGCACTGGCTCCTTTCTCCATCCTTCATTTCTTTTTAGCAGGCAGGCACTCTCCCCTGCTGCTCCAGAGTGATATTCTGCTCTGACAGCCAGTCTCACCATTTTCTCCAAATCCTCATTCAAGAGACCTCTCCAGAATGAAAGTGGTCCCTTACAGAGAGCAAGTGACGGACTGGAAAACTACCATGTGCTTCAGACCTCCTCCCTTTCACGCTTTTCTCTATTCCATGGAGCTTCCCAGATCATATCTTGCCCATGTCTCTTTATCCGTTCCCATTTCTCTTACTCACCTTTCAATTTCTCACTAATTGTTTCTCTACCTGTAATCATATAGATTCTATTTTTCAACTGCATTATATTTACCCACATTTTCCATATGATGAAATTGAGTTTTGGGGTGCATTTTCTTGTTAAGAAAACTAAAAACACCAGACCAACTATATTGTTTTAATTAGTGTTTCTCATCATGCATGTACTCACTCTGTGAATCTCTTATTGTTTCAATCTATCAGCTATTTGTTGAATGCCTTGTTCTTGCTGCACTGTTGCTTTTAAGTTCATCTTGATCAGCTTAACTGAAAAGGAAAGGCACGGAGTAATAAATGATGACATTTTTGAGCAAGGAAGATGGCCAATTATGTAGCTTTTTTTGTTGTTGTTCCTTACAATCTAGAAGGTAGACTTTATCTAACATTGTGTGGATTATGTTTTATGACCAGATTTGCATGAAAACATAAATCCCAAACCAGGTTAAACTCCAGAAAGGTGAGTTCTGTCTTAGGACTTGCTTTCTCTCTCTAACAGGCCATGGCTTCCCAGCTCTGTCTGTAACCCTACAGGAGGAGGATCCTTTAGGACTTAGTCGTACTTGGGAATAGTCAGCGATGGAAACTGAACTTTATCATCATTTTCCAACTGTGTAAAGCAGTTGTAAAGATCTGCAGAGCAGTGCTCTCTCAGAAACTAAATGACAGGGAAATCACAGATGTCAAAAGAAAATGGCGTCTGCTATGATAAGTTGAATAACCATTTCAAAGGAACTCTTTTTTTCTTGGCAAATACTATTTTCCAGAGCCTTGCCAGTTTTCTGGAGCAGTATTATTTCCTGGTTTGAGCTTTTGGGGACTATTACATTATTGCATGGTGCAGTATAATGTGTTTTGGGGCCTCTTCTGCTCTACTTTTTCCTTAAATCATGATTCATCGCTTGGTGTTTAGCCGTTCACAATGGTTAAGTCCATAATGACTTTTCATTTTGACAAATATGTTTAATTTTGCATAAAGGTAAACATATGGAACATTTATATACTGGGCCTGGGCTCAGGATTCCCCTGGGATGGAAGTCCATAGCCCTGTTTTCAGAGGCCTATTTCCTCACCTCTCTGAGAATCCTCAAAGCCCACCCTCCTAGTGAGTAGCGGAAGATCCACTGCCTGGGGGAAGGGTGGGGACTCAGCTAGCGCTTTGAGGCCCGGACAAACCCAGATGAAGGAACTGAAGGGAAGTGCCAACCCCCTCTCCCCACCCCATGAGATTTCAGGCATTTGCAGTCCTCTGGTCAAGAGCAGTACAGTTTTCACTCCACTTTATCTCTAATATATCTTGTTGATCCTGCTCTCTGAAAAAAGATGAACTCAACAATTTTGAGAAATAAACACATCAGAGAGGAGCAGAAACCATAGACTCATGGTGGATTAGGAGTGCATAAGTTTAAGGGTGTGTAAATTAGGGCAGTGGGTCACAGAGACACTGTGATCCGAGCATATTTCTTTCTTGAGTGCAATCTGCATTAATATTACATGCGCTATTTTCTCCTCTATTTCATTTACTTTCAGAAGTACCTTTGCAATGACCTAGTACCCTAGTTACCATGTTCTTCTGAAGACGTCCTCCAGAGACCGAGGCTGCCTTTTTTTCAGTGCTGGCTCAGTTAGTTATGAAGCATGTGCTGAACTCTTGGAAGTTAGGACATGGCCTCCAGAAGGGAACCCAGGGCTCTCAGAGTTAGTGATCTGAAACACCCTGATAGTGCTTCCGTTAAGCTCTTATGCTCATACTTAGATGAAGGAGAGCCCACTGTTCTATAATTAGATGTATTCCCTTATTTCAGTAGTGGGAGAGAGAGAGAGAGAGAAATGACGTAGGGAAATAGAGGCAGGTTTTCCCTTTTTGCCATCTTTTCACTCTCTACCCAGTCAATGATAGCTGTGGAAGAGTGAGTGTCACCTTCCTAAGGCCAACCTAGGAGTTTCTAAACTTTTTTTTCCCCTAAAACTCTGCTTTTTAAGGAGAGGGGGAATGAAGAATATATTGGAAGACTTTTCATGTAACATATGTGCATCCATTTATTAAAGTCCTCTGAGGGACTTCTGATACTGAGAACATTTAATATTTCCTAGAAAAATATATTTTAACAGATGAGGGGTCTAATAGGTCTTTTGGTTCTGGCAATGAAACCATTAGGTGAGAAATGTAGCAATCCAAAGTAGTTTTTGCACGGCTTCCTCTTCCTGGTGATTAATGGATACCTCTGTTTATGTGTAAAAGCAGCAGCGTTGAATGCACATGAAAAATAGCATAATGTAGTATAATTTAAAATGTTAAATATGAAACGAATGTCATGTGTTTGTATGGCTGGTTCAAAGGATGTACTTTATTGGTTGTATACATAAATACACTGATACTCAGGGAACTCATCTATTGCAAAGTCTTCCTCTGCCTTTAAAATATTTTTAAATTTAACTTGTCTGGCTTTTAGATTATGTAGAACATCTAAAGGAAAAAAACTGGTACCAAACACAAATAATCAACTACAGAGCAGTTCCCAAATAATTTTTTACATATTTTTATGATTACATGAGAAATCTTTCTCATTTCTTTGAAATTGTCAGTAGTATCCTGCCCTAGCAGGTTCTCTCCTTTATTACAGAAGCTGAAGGTGTGGAAATTACATTTTTCAGACACTTTGGAATAATGTGTGCAAGTCCCAGGCACATATTCTTTTGTGGAATGGCAGTGGTTTGATGTTGTCAGAACACAAAGGACTAGTCAGGATTACGGGGTTTTGAAAGGAGTTATAATAATGGCAGCACCAGACACTGCTTTAACTGCTTCACCTGTACTAACTCATTTATTCCTCACAACAGTCCCCTTTTAACAGATAAGGAAACTATGGCACAAAGAGATTAATTTGCTCAAGGTGCCTTGTAGAAGATAATAGACGAGTTTTGTTTTATGGTGTCAGAGTGAGAAAATGCCTTTAAAATGCCACAGAGTTTCCTCACTGAAGAATATCTATAAAACTGTTCTAAAGAACATAAGAGAAGACCCAAATAAATACTGAGAATAACAGGTCTCTCTATGAAAAGTCCTCAGATTGTAAATGCTAATTCTCTCCAAATTAATCTATCAATTCAATTTAATTCCAAGCAAAACTTCTTCAGGATTTTAAATGATGTTTTACAAGGCAATTATTGTATTGAATTGGATTTATCTGGAAGGTAATTTTCATCTGGAAGATAAAATTCCCAAGTTTTGCTATGAAATTTTTTAAAGAAATTTGAATGGTGACTTTTACTATCAGATATTGAAAAATACTATAGTGATGAAAGGAATGTGGTATTAATAATGCAGGAGCAGACAAATGGTAAATGAAACAGCCATGGAAGTCCAAAACTAGCGTGCACATATGAAATGGGGCATTTAAGAGAGAAAAGGACGGATTTTTGAAAAATGATGTTGGGACACATTATTATCCATTTTGAGAAAAATGAAGTTAGACACATGCACACATACAAAAATCCATATGGAATAAAATGCTAATTTTTATTATGAAACTATTAGAAGAAATAGTGAAGAATTAAAAAAATAATTTAGAATGGAAATAGAACCTTCTTGACAATATATAAATCCCAGAATTTATACAGGAAAAATTAGCAGATTTGAGCTGCCTACATAAAGAGAAAAAAATCTTACATATGATTAAAGACAAATAAACAACATAAACAATGTAGATGGACAAAAATGCATAACAATGGCTGAATTAAAAACACCATGCTGACGTTAACTCGACCACACATCTCCAAGGACCCCTCGGGGCCTCCTGGAGAGACTCACGCAGCTGCCACACCGTCCACGTTTAACAGTTCATTCATTCTTCTTTCTTTACAAACCTCCAGTATCTACTCTTTCCTCCACAACCTCAACTGATGACCTTATTTCACTGAGCAAAGGGAATCAGTCAGAACTGAACTTCCTTGTCCTCCCACTGAAACATCTACCAGCCAACCCGCTCTGCCCCTGGAGATTTGCTCTGTTGCTTTTTGTTACCAATGGATCAATGATCTGTGCTCCTCTGTACAGTCAGAATCTGAACTTGGGCACTGGATCAGATGCCTTCTTACCTACCCAGGGACTTTATTTCTACAATTGTCCTATCTCTCTCCTGCATCATTAATTTAGACTCTCTCTTGGCTCACTGCCATCACCAGAAATCATCCTAAAAAAGTATCTTACAAAAATAAAAACTTCCCCTGATTTTATATCTTCCTCTGGCTACTACCTTATTTCTCTGTTCCTCTTTAAAACAAAATGCCTCACCTGGTACATAGGCTTCTCCTCTTGCTCTTCTCTCTAGAGAGCAATCCACTTAGACTTGGGTCTCCTTTCACTAAAACCTCTCTTCTCAAAGTCACTAATGACCCTCACATTGCCAAATGTGGTATTTCTTCTAAAGTCTCAACTTGATCTACTTCTCCATCACTTAAGATCTGATCTTGGAATCTATCACAGCTCCTGCCATATTCTATTGGTCAAAGCTGTCATGGAATTCAGCCCTATTTGAGGTCAGAGCATAAGGGACTACCTGGGAATCATAGGGCTTCATACAGAATTAATAATAGCGGCTAATTTTATGTAGCATTTACTAGGCACTAGGCATTGTTCTAAGTGTTTCCCTTGGCTTCTGGGACCCCACATTCCCCTGGTTGTTGTCTCACCCCACTGGTCACTTCTTCTCAGGGCCCATGATGGATCCTCCCCCTGTTCTTTCCCCCAGTGGGTACTGGAGCGCCTTAGGACTTGGTCTTGGGCAGCCTCATTCTCCTGCCCACACTGACTTCACAGAGTTCCATGGCTTTTTTTTTTTTTTTTTTTTTTTTAGCGGTACGCCTCTCACTGTTGTGGCCTCTCCCTTTGCGGAGTACAGGCTCCGGACGCGCAGGCTCAGCGGCCATGGCTCACGGGCCCAGCCGCTCCGCCCCTGCATCAGCAGGCGGACTCTCAGCCACTGCGCCACCAGGGAAGCCCTCCATGGCTTTTAATAGAATCCATGCACTGCTGACTCATAGACTCATGCCACTTCCTCCAACCTCCTCCCCCTTGAACTCTAGACTCCTCACCCAGGGCATAGGCAGCTGTGAGATATTGAATAGGCTTCTCAAACCTTAACACGTACAAGAGAGGTTCCTTTCTTTTCCCTCCAGTTTTCTCCATCCCAGCCAAGGGCTCCACCACTCACCTAGTGTTTAAGCCAAACACCTTGAAATTATCTTTTCTCTTTTTTTCCTCATATCCCACTTTCAAACCATCAGTTGCTCTTGTCAGCCTTACATTCAGAATACATCCCTCATCTGGTGACTTCTCACTACTCCTACTGCCAAAACCCTGGTGCAGTCATCTCCTGCCTAGGCTATCAAAATTACCTGCTATGTGCTATAGTAACCTACCACATGATTATTCTGCTCCCACTCGTCCCAGCAGCCCCTTACACACACACACACACACACACACACACACACACACTCAGGCTATTCTCCACAGTAGCCCTTATGATCCTTTTCAAGTGCAAGTCAGATTGCATCACTCCCCAATGCAAAATCCTTAATTGCCTCCCTTCTCCAATGAAATAAAAGCCATAGACTGTAATTTACAAGGCCTTAACTGCCTGGGCCTTGGTTGTCTCTCCAGTCTGTGTCATACCACCCTCCTCTTTATTTGCAGTCCTCCAGCTACACTGGTTTTCTTGCAGTTTCTGAAACACAGCCATCATGTTTCTGCCTCAGGGCCTTTGCACATGCTGTTTCCTCAGATTGGAATGTTTTTCATCCAGATATCAGCTCATGTCAGCCCTCAGATGAACCCCCTGACATCCCTAAAACAGCATGCTACATCATTTTATATCCATTACCCTACTCTATTTTTCTTTATAACATTTATATAACATTATCTTGTTACTTGTTTATTGTATATCTTCCACACTAAACTATTTACTCCAAGGGAGTGGGACTTTGTCTTTCTCACATCTCTAATTCCAGTATCTAGAGCACTGTTTAGCACTAAGTGCTCAATAAGTCTCTCTCTTTTTTTTTTTTATTTTATATTTATTTGGCCACGTGGGGTCTTAGTTGTGGCACGTGGGATCTTTAGTTGTGGCACGTGGGATCTTTAGTTGCAGCATGCGGGAATCTAGTTAACTGACAAGGGATTGAACCTGGGCCCCTTGCAGTGGGAGCACGGAGTCAACCACTGGACCACCAGGGAAGTCTTAAATAAGTTAATGAATAAAGGACAAGCCATAGACTAGAAAAGAAGTATTTGCAACCTATATATAGTAATAGATGACATATTAATATTCAGAATGAAAAAAGCTGCCACAAATTCATAAACACAAAAAGATAACAACTCAATAAAATAATTGTTTAAAAAGATTATAAACAGAAAATGCACTGAAGAAGAAATCCAAGTAGTAATAAACACAAGAAAAGATGCTATAAACTTCACAGGTAATCAGAAAAATATCAATTAAAACAATGAACTACCCGTTCTGATTCAGAGTGGTAAAATTTAAATGATTGACAGGCATCCATTGGCAGCAGTGTTTGCAGAACTAGATACAATTGCAAAATACTGCTAACACTATAAATGGGTACGGGGTTTTTTTTGTTTGTTTTTGAGTGCAATTTGATATTATGTATTACAGTTTTACTCCCATATTCTTTTGGCCAAGCAACTTGACTTCTATGAGTCTAAAATTTGCAGAGACTACTTAACACGTGTTCTATGTGCCAGTCTCTGTTCTAAGTGCTTCAGATGTATGAATGCACTTAATGTTTGCAACAACCTTATGAAGTAAGTACCATTACTACATTCCAGATTTACAGACGAGGAGACTGCGGCGTAGAGCAATGAAGTGAGGGCACAGAAAAACTAGGTAATTTCCCCCATCTCACCCAGCAGGTAAATCAGAGGTTGATCACAATTTGAACCCATTAAGCTAGTTCCAAAGCCTATGTTCTTAGTTTCTATCTGTAGTCTCTTATGTCTCATGTTTACTGTTATGATGGAAAGATTTGGGACAGAGAGAAAGACAACTAGATGTCAAAGGCGTCTGTATGTAGATAGTTGACAGTGTGAATTTAGCTCTTTCGTCAAATTTTCATGTTCGCGTATTCAAATAAATTGGAAAGGAGGGCATGTAAACGCCGAAGTCTTTTTGTTTCAAAATCAGTTATTTTTCTCCCTTTCTCCCTCCCTCCCACCCCCTCTCTCTCTTTCTTCAGTCTTCACACCACTTGAATATGCTGCATGAGTTTTCAATATTAAACTCCACAATGACTGCCATTTTGTCTCGTACCATATGCACAATCCATTAGCAACTTTGGATATGAACACAGCCAATTTAATAAAGTAATCATGAAACAGGTAATTCTTAGTTTAAGAATGCCACCCTTTCCTTTCATCCTTAGGTGTTTCACTACCAGAGGGATATGAATTTAGAAAAGTGAAGAAAACATTAAAATCCTCTGAGTTGTCAATGCCTCCTGTAAATAGCTTTCCATCTTCATATAATAAAGGAATCTTTTTTTTCTTACGTTGATCATTGTTCCCCTCTAATAAAAAACAATTCTTGATTTTTTTTAGGTGTAAAAAACAAAAATTATCATAGAGATAAGGAGAAGTGAAACTTCTATAGTGAATAGGAGATGGCAGCCTCCTTCAGCCTGAGGAGCTGGCGTAAGCAAAGACGGCATGAGTGGAAATGCCAAGTGCATGAGACGAGCTTGGTCTTTCAGTGTTCGGCTTATTCATCTAAAGTCCAGGTGTCACCGTCACCCAGGGGTCTTTACACACATTCACAGTCTGGGTGAAATTGTCACATATGGACAAAGAGAAAAGAAGCAGCTTTACCGTTTGTATCAGGAAGTTGTACATTGCTCTCAATCAAGAGAGACCATAAATTACTTTCAAATTCTGCTCCTTCAGTGTCAACTGATGCAGGCTAACAGCCCTACCAGCTTCTGCCATATCAGCCGGTGCTGGTGCTGGAGGACTTTTTCAAACACTGACAGGGTCGGAGTAACTAAGCGGGAAGATGTGGGCTAAAACTTTTCCCTCAGGATAACTAAACAAAAATAGAGGAGAGTGAAGCTGAACTAGTTTCGTCTTGGAGAGCAATTGTAACGCCTTCTATCACTTGTTGCCAAAATATTCCCATTATGTAAAGAAATGTGTGGCTTGCTCCCATCAGTAGTTGCTTAATTGTTTCAGCTTTTTCTTCTTCTCCAAATAGATTTTACATTTTGTAAGTGGCAAGGATTATAGCTTGTACTATATTTCTTTTCTAGACACAATGCTACTTACTCCCTTCGACCTGCTCTACCTGCCAGCAAGGATATGAATTCTCTAATCCCCACTTCCTCTCCTTACCCCCTAAACATGAGGACAGGTAGACCCCATCAAGAATAGACAGATAATTACTCCCTGGGCATTGTTTAGTGAACAGATTATCAGAATTGTCCTCCTGGTATTTTAGTGCACTGTTGTCATATTTCTAACTAGAGAAGTTAAAACCAAAATGCTACTCTCCAGAACCTAGCATGTGGCATGCACACGTGAATGCACGTGCCTGCACACGCACGCACGCACACACACACACACACACACACACAGAGGAGATAACAAAGTCTTGAAATAATTCAACTCAATTTAGAAGTTTATTAAAATTTTAGTGCATAATAGATATTGTGCTAGGAGTTGCAGATAACACAGAATTGAGAAGACTGGCCCATAAGAATCTACTCTCTGGTAAAGGAGACAGACAGGAACATAAATAACTCTAAGAGGAAACAGTCTGTAATAAACATGACCCCGGAAGAATAAATAAAACATTATAAGCGTGTCAATTATATCCATGATTACAGAGGTATTAAACCACTAGGGCTGCAGGTTAAGCTACATAACTAGTTTCAATTAGACCATCCCTCTTTCTACGCACAGACTTCAGCACAGCTCTGTGTATTGGGTGACCTCTATTTCAAAATTATCTCTTTGTAATATGGTTTTCTAAGTTGATTTCAAATATCTTTTGGTCTCTCTTGCTAAATTAGCATCTCTCTTTGCTAATATCTTTTTCTTTGTTGTTAATTATTTGTTCTCCATACCCCAGCACTCTCTCTCCTTTTATAGTTTTTTACATATTTTCCTGTTCATTTTATTGTTCTATTCCCTCCTTGTCACCTTCTCCCATATATGCAATATTTTCCCAGACACAATGCTTTCTTTTCTTGTATTATTATCCAAATGGTGGGAGAAGCAATTTTCTTTTGAAGGGAAAATATTGTCAGGAGGACAAGAATCCCCCTCAAAATAATCCTTTTAATTCTGGGTCATGCTGGGTCTTGGAATAAGTGAGTGTCTTTCTTTCTAACTGTCCATGGCTCTATCAACAAAACTACTGGTCTTTCTGAAGAATGAGCAGTTGACAGAGGTAAGAGCAGAGACATAAACTAACCCTTTCATCCACCACAGTGTTGGGTTGTGCTAAGAGATCAGTATGTCCTCACTAATGGGTAGTTTAACCTCTTCTGGTGGGATAAACATAGTGAATGTATGTGAGACCCACTATTTCAGATGACAGTCTCTTGTATTTGCCTTATACACATACCTTATACACATGCAGTGTCTCACTGGATCCCAGTCCCAGGGCTGTGAGACAGTGTGGTCCTGGATCATCCCCTTTTCACAAAAGAAAGAGGCTAAAGTCCAGTAACATCAAGTGATACTCTGGGTGTCCCTGAGCAACTGGTACAGGAACCCTGGTTTTTGGACTCCAAATCCAGTGCTCTACTTCAAAGCTAGTATCCAACCCCCAAAACTCACATGTAGCACTTGGGGCAACATGTTGTAGCTGGTTGAAATTCATTTGATAATAACTTGATTTTACACTCTAAAATGCTCATCATTTTAAAGAACCATTTAGGAATTAAATATAACTTTTTTTTTCCTGTTTCCTCCT
Source organism: Physeter macrocephalus (assembly GCF_002837175.3). Lineage (NCBI taxonomy): Eukaryota > Metazoa > Chordata > Mammalia > Artiodactyla > Physeteridae > Physeter > Physeter macrocephalus. The sequence continues at coordinate 11,112,368 of NC_041226.1, read as the reverse complement.
TCAAAAGTATGCTTTGCTGATTTCGATTAGTACAAAAATATTGTAACTTTGGTTTGGCTTGTAGTAGTGATGCTTCACCAACCAAGCATGAGATGGAAGTTCAAGAAACATCAGTGGAGAAAAGGGAGCTCTCCTCATTAATAAAAGCAATTAGTGTGTCCCTCAGCTGAGCAGCCAGCTAGCCCAGGGGTGTTCTCGTATACTGCAGGCATCTGAGTGCAGTCTGTTAACTGGGCAAGCTACTCTTGGCAGGAAGCTAAATTTTGTCATTGATTTTAATTGTTCTCTCCACTTTACAACTCCCAATTCACAGCCTAATGTGTTCAAGGAGAGTTTGTTCTCTGGAGAGAACTTCCATTGTGTCTAGCCCTCTGAGACAACAAAAGTAGTCTACGTTTGGAAAAATCAAAGTGGGACAAATAATTTCTCTAAACATCAAAGCAAAAATCTTCCATGCCCAGGGACTTATTTTGAGTGAATCATGCCTGCTGAGGCATCACAGGTGGACACAGTATTCAAACCATTGATTCTTCTGTCACATCTCTTAAAATAAAGTCCCAGAACAGAAAGCCTGGTGCAGGCGGGAAAGATTTGGAGGTTCTGTGTGAGATTATAGATGGGATTCCCCAGTCACTGGGACCAAGGAATCTACACAGCTTGGAGAACTTCCAGCATTTCTGGCCCTGGCATAACTTCCTCATTACTTAGCAGAGCGGGGTTTGGTCTGTTCTTTCAGATATCAAGAACAGACACACTCGGTTTCTTTGTTTAATGATGAGTTCATTGTAAATGCATATGGGAATAAAAAGGGAGAGAAAATTATCGTGTCTGCCATAAATCCAGTCCTCGTGAGCAACTGGAACATGAGTCATTGCCATCCAGAACACAGCAGTATCTCTAGTTAGCCTGCAAGAGTGCTGGTGACTGAATGGCCACCCTAGTTGCTCAGAACTCAGCTCTCCTCTCCCTGATGTGTATTTTGTCGCTGCTAATGAATAAATAACCTTTATTCTTCTTTTTCTAATTCTTGAACTCAGCTTCTATTTTATTTTTGCTTTTTACTGCTGCCATCTCCATGGGTCTCAACTCTTCCATGCAGCTCTAGAGGATTTTTGTCATTTTCTGACTGTCCAGCCTCTCACCACTGCCCTCCTTCCTATTCACACCAAATCCCCCTCATAAGAAATCCTCAGTCATGTACCATCTCAGTAGAGACAATGCCTCACTTCCACGGTAAAAATTTAGGGTCCCTGAAGTTCCCTCTCCCTTCCTTCTAGGACTTGGGGTGAGAACTATCTTAGATATTGCCAATATGATTATTTCTTCTAGAACTTCAACTCTTGAGCACATGATGCAAGAATCTGAAAATGGAGAGAGGGCTTATTCATCCCAGCAACAGTAACATGTACAGTACATATTGTTTCTGTGCATGACCTTGGCTCCTATTTATTTTGCTGACTCTCTGCATTTCGTATACATCTCTCATACAGGCATCTCTCGGAGATATTGCAGATTCAGGTCCAGATCACCACAATATAGTGAATATTGCAGTAAAGCAAGTCGCATGATGTTTTTTTGTTTCCCAGTGCATAAAAAGTTATGTTTATACTGCAGTACAGTCTGTTAAATGTTCAATGGCATTATGTCTGTAAAAACAATACACATACCTTAATTTAAAAAGTAGTACTGTTGGGAAAATCCTTGATGCAGGGCTACCACAAACCTGCAATTTGTAAAAAAAAAAAAATGCAATAAAGTGAAGAGCAATAAAATGAGGTATGCCTGTATTTTTTTCTGTGTTTCTTAGAGATTTCTTTCCAGGAAATTTCCTTTTCTTGTAAAACATTAGAATGCAAGTGCCACAAGGACTAGGACACTTTTCTGCTTGTTCACTATAAGTATTTAGTGCATCAAGCATTGGCTGATGTGGCGTGCAGGGCCCAGTGGTCTTTCTGAATTAAGACAGAGTTTGGAACTCAAGGAAGCTGATGTTCTAGAATTTATGGGATAGAATATTGAAGAGAAGAAAGCCGTACACAGGGAAGACTACAAAGATCTGTAGGGGATGTCCTTGAATCTTTTAGCAAAAGTTTATCTATGCGAGCATGGGATGAATATATACAAGGTTGAAAAAAGAAGCTCCACAAGTTACAGGTTGAATAATTCCCCAAGTTCACACAGATTTTTTTCCCCCTGTAGCCAGACTGGAGAGACCTCATAGTACATGGGGAACTTGGTAGAATCCTCAGAAAGTTCGCACCTTAGTAGTTGGGCTCAATTACACCTAGCATAAAGGCTGCTCTGGGTCCACCCTAACAAAGCTTGAAAGAAAACCTTGAAATGATTACATTGACTTGCAAGTAACTTTATTGCCTGCCAGAAATTCAACATTGCTTAAAGGAATACAATAAAATTCACCACAAAACAACATAAATTTTACAATGTCTAGCATTAAAAAATTATCAGGCATGAAAGAAAGCAGAAAATATGACCTATAAGCAGGTGAAAAAATAATATAAGAAAATGAGGGAAATGGTATGATAATTTGTAATTAACGCCAATTACAAATACTATCAATATGCTCAATAATGTAAAGGAAAACATAATATGATGATGAGAAAAACTGAAGATTTTCAAAAGGCCCACATGGAACTTCTAAAGATTTAGCTAAAATATATAAAATGAAAAATACACTAGAATAGCAGATTAGATACTGCAAAGGAGTGACCAGTGAATCTGAAGATGAAGCAATAACCATTATCCAAAGTGAAGCAGCACAGTGGAAAAAATGAATAGACTCACGGAACTGTGAGACATTATCAGTCTAACAAATGTGCAAGTGGATGAGAGAGAGAGAGAAAGAGGAAGAGACTGAAAAGTTGAGACAGAAAACACTTGAAGAAATAACAGGTAAAAACTTGTAAAATTTGGTGTAAATTATAAACCTACATTACGAAAAGCTTTATAAATTCCCCCACCCAAAAAAATATTAAGAAAATCACACCAAGGCACATTACTATCAAACTTCTGAAAAACACTGATAAAGAGAAAATATTTAAAGCAACCAGAAAAACATGACACTATATACAGTAAAACAAAGAAAAGATTTACAGCAGATTTTTCATCAGAAATTATGTTATCCAGAGACTATAATGTCTTTTGAGTTGAAATACATTATTAACTGACAATTCTATAATAAAAATGACTTTGAAATATATGCTAAATCAAGTCCATTCTAAACAAACAAAAGATGAGATAATTTATTGCCAGCAGCCTTGCTTTATAAGAAATGTTAAGCAAAAATGTTAAGTAAAGTTCTTCAGGGTGAAACAAAATGTTACTAGGTAGAACTTTGAATTGACGTGACAAAATGAAGAGCATCAGAAATAAAAAAAATAAAAAACAAACCCTGACCTTTACCTCATATCATATACAAAATTAACTCAAAATGGATCACAGTCCTAAATGTAACAATTACAACGATCAAACTTTTAGAACAAAACATAGATTCTTTGTTACCTTTCTTAGATAGGAAATTAAAAGTATAAACTATAAAACAAATAATGGATAAATTGGTCTTCATCAAAATGGAAACCTTTGCTTTTTTAAAGAGACTGTTAATAAAAAGCAGATATTAGGGAAAATATTTGCAAAATTTATATCTGATAAAGGACTTGTATCCTAGATACATAAATATATCTTAAAATTCAATAATAATAAAAAAGCAACTGGATAAAAATGGGCAAACCCATTTTACAAAGATATAGCACTGGCAAAAGAGCACATGAAAAGATATTCAACACCATTAGTCATTAGGGCAAGGAAAATTAAAACCACAATGTGATAAAACTACACATTCATTAGAATAGTTAGAACTTTTTAAAGTGGCAATGTCAGGTGCTGATGAAGAGCAACTGGAACTCTCATATGTTGCTGACAGAAATTCAAAATGGTACAACCACTTTGGAAATCAGTTTGACAATTTCCTATAAAGTTAATCATACCCTTACTCTATGACCCAGCAATTTCACTCCAGATATTTACCCAAGAGAAATCTTATGCCCCCACAAGATTTGTTCACAAATGTTCATAGCCGCTTTATTTATAACAATTCAAAATTGGAAACTACCTAAATGTCCATCAAGAATTGAATGTATAGATAATTTGTGGTATATCCCTCCACTCAGAAATAAAAAAGAGACAATCTACTGCTATGCCAAAATATACAAATGAATATCAAAATTATTATGTTGAGTAAAAGAAATCAAACACAAGACTGTATAACACCTAATTCTTTCACTCAACATAAAGATATATGTAATTATCATATATACAACATATATGAAATATATATATATGGTGGTAGTTTGTTATGGCAGCCCTAAGAAACTAATACACATGACTATATGTGTTTGTCAAAACTCGTGAAACTATACACTTAAAATAGGTGATGATTATTCTATGTAAATTGTATCTCAATAGACCTGATTAAAAACAAGGCCATTAGAGGATAAGAATGCTGGAGTGAATCTACTGTAAACCCCTAACTATATCCTCAAGAAGTCCAAGACGTGCTCCTTTTTCCAAAAGCTTGCATTTGAGAAGTGTTCCCTGATGGCTGAGTGAAATACGATTCCTGACTGCAGAGGGGAGAAGGAAGATGGTGGAAGGATTTGGAGGAGCAGAGGTTATGCAGTCGCCTTTCACTTTCTCCATAATTGGCAGCAGAGCTGAGGGGGCAATTTGAGTCTTCTGACCTGAGAAGAGTTTTCGTGGTGGTTACTTGTTCGTGGGATCCCTGGGGCATAGAGAGATGGCTAGCCTTCTAAGCCTTTCCCTGATTTGTCAAATAAAAGTAACAAAAATACACTCTTGAATTAAGCCACCTTAACAGATATTTACAACCTCTCAGTGTAAAAATTCAATCTTTAAACTGAAGGGGAGGCTGAGTACCCCTGAGCGTGGACTTTGTGATAACCCTGTGAGGTGCCCTGATCTGTTCACCATCTTACTCTGTTTTTTTTTTTGGCGGGGCGGGGGGTTAGAATTTGAGGGGAAATTCTAGATTTCCTCAAAAGAGACCTATGTTCATTGTCCAGGGAATATGGACATTGTTTCTGAATAAACACTAATTTCAAGGGATTCAGAACATCACATCACTGTTTGCCACCTAAGTGGAGTTTATGGGGCAGGTGATAAAGTTTGACTAAAATCTGCTTCATGAAAAACACAGCTGGGATTTCAAACCCATTCAGTGATTATTCCTCAACTTAGTGTATAGTTGAAATATTTACCTTCCATAATTGGAGCAAAAAGAATATTATTTATTTTTTAGTTACAGGTGGGAGATATAACTCACTCATTTAAAGTATAGAAGTCAATGGTTTTACATAGTTGTGCATCCATCACCACAAAAAATTTTAGAACATTTCATCACCCTGCAAAAAGAAGCCTGTACACTTAATCTATCACCCCCAAATCCTACCACCATCCCTAGCCCTAGGAGACAGAAAGTAGACACTAATCTACTTTCTGTCTATGGATTTGTATAGTCTGGATATTTTATGTAAATGGAGTCATATAGGTTTGTGTTGTGTTTTGTGTCTGGCTTCTTTATGGTAAGAGCATAATATTTTCAAGGGTCGTGTTGTAGCATATACTAGTACCTCATCCCTTTTTATGTCCAAATACTATGCCACTGTATGTATATACCACATTAGATTATCCATCATCAGTTGATGGTCATATAGTTTGTTTCCACCTTTTGGCTATTATGAATGATACTGCTATGAACATTTGTTAGGCAGCAGAAAGTAGTGAGGGCGGTCCTCATTTGACAGAACTGGTGTTCCAATCTTCTCTTCTAAATGGCACCGTGACCTCCCTTTTGAAGTAATCTTCCATTGTGTATGATCATTGAGGGAGGCAGCAGCCAATTCCTGCTGCAAAGGCTACTGGGGCCAGTCTGTCCAGTTTCCTACCTGGGCAGCCAGGGAGTGAGCATTTGATGTAGAGTCAGCCCTGAGGTTCTTGAATCTTGGAGCAAGCCATTCAGTGACGTAAGAGATGACTGGAGGTCATTTCATGGCTGCTATAGCACAACACCTCAGAGACACTCTTTTCCTGATGCATGACTCTTCTGTGGCTCCTGCTGTCCGGTCTTCCAGAGATCCTTGGGTCTTGCCTGGTCAACAGTCTCCAATCAATCCTGGAGCCCCAGTATCCTTCCAATAAATCCTTTTTGCTTAGGGGATCCAGTTATTTTTTGTTCATTAAAGCTATGTATGTATATTACTTTGTACAATACTCTGCTCTGGGTCATTTTCTTTATGGTTCTGCATTCAAACTCCCTAAGAGAGAGAATATGACTGAGTTGGCCAGCCATCACCCTGGGATTGTCCAAGGAAGACTCAGGATCCTTCACTGGGGTGCCTGGAATTTCTCAGAAAGGGGTAATTTAACTGGCATGGCTCTTGTGTGGCTTCATTAGTGTAATACAGAAAGCTCCGAGGATTTAACTTTCTATGCCAGTAAATTCCAGCTGCTATAAGACCCTCACATGGTGGCCCTTGAGAGCTTTTGCAGATACACCCAGGGGGGAATCTCAGCTAAAGTTCAGTCCTCTCTCTCCGTATCTCTCTAACCACTATGACTTATCTGCAGTTTAAAAGCTCCAGTTCTAAGCCAGGGGCTGTAGGTCAACTGCTCCCTGATTTTGTAGGGCACTGCATAAAGGTACAAATTGTATTCTCTGGCCTGAAAAGGAATTCAGCATTTTTGAGAGGACAGCAAACGAGGTCTTTGCGAACTGGGAGAACTTAGGTGTTGGGAAGAACGGGCTCACAGAATGTTAATTGCTGCTGGTGATTATGACAATGTGTTGGGTATTTTGCTCTTTTCCCAAAGTGAAGGCTCAATGTGTGATGACAAATACTGGTGATGCTCTTTTACTTAATTGTGATTCTGGAGTCTAGACTCCCTTGCCTACTGCTAGCTGCCATTCACCCTCATTACAGGTTTTGTAAATTAGACAGTCACTCTGTGGGTGTCTAGTATAGGCGCACAAAGCAAATACTGCTTGGGAAAGAATATATTATTAAACCTAGAGAGTAAGCTGTTACAGGCACTGTGCCTCTAACCTGCAGTCTTCATCTCCTATGCCTCCTGTGATGAATGCAGGCTCCTCCAAACATTAAAAACAGAGAAACTAAAATCCAATATTCATATCTCAGCCTAACAGGAATAATATGCTCATAGGCAATTTGTCAGTGTTTATTAACTGTGACCTAGAAAAATGTAACCGTGGCAGTGTCTTCTCATACATGTGTGACAGGATGGGAATTTTTTCCTCCACCCTCTTCTTTTCTAATCCCACCCCTGTCTGTCATTGGTAAAAACAGAGCAAAAAGAGACCCTGCCAGCATAGTGACACCCAGGAAGTGGTCAGTGTCAATTGGGGGAAAAATCCTCTTTGCTATGTTTCCTTGGGAGAAACTAAAGGTTTCCCCCAACAAGTTCTGAGCCCCGAGGAGACCAACCCAACAGATTCCTGTAGGAAACTTGGAAGAACTGGTTAGCAGATATTGAGGGCCCTGAGAGCAGGAGAATGGCTTAAAAGACTGAGAGCACTGCCAAGGGAGAAGAAAGAGGGACAGCAGACAGAGAAGATCCTCACAGGGTGAGTACCTTCTGAAGGTGACTGCATGGCTGCCAGGTGACTCCACCCAAAATCGACAACAAAATAACCACCCACAAGATAATTTTACCCATTCCTCTGTACTTTGTACTTATCCTTGAGGGTTTCCTTTCAGTAAAGGAGGGTATTTGCATACCCTTCACGACATTATGGGAATAACTAAAGGGTGGCCTGCGTTATGGTCATGTTTTGTCAGTTTCCTTTTAGGGAATCTGAATACAATTTATACTGTAACAGAGCCCTGGGAGAACAGCATACTACCCGTGTTCTCGGTGGTTCTTTCATGTTGCAAAGAACATAGGCAAGGCACCATTAGGTTACCTCTCAGTGAGTGGAGACACAGTCTACAGGGACATCATGAATTAAGAAGGAAAGGATGCACCCTCAGAAGCTGCCCAGCCAAGCAGCCCAGAGAATTGGAGCACTGTTTACCATCATCCAGGATACAACAGGAGCTCAAGAAGTTAGATGGTCATTCTGTGTCCCCCAATGCAATTCCAGTAGTTGTTTCCTCAGAAGGGAGCTTTGTTGTTTTTTTTCTAGAGTCATGTGGAGATCTCACTCTTCTTATTTTTCATTTCCACGGCTTATGTTGCCCTTGACTTTGGTGGAGTAAGTGGAATGGTGAGAAGATCAGATTCAGAAGATATTCCAATATAAAGATCCAATAAAAGCTGATGAATGAATTTATATGGAGATTGAGGGAAAGAGGATCCAGCAGACATGTCTCTTTCCTGGTCCCCGACCCGCCTGGTCTGGCCTCTCTCCTGCTGCTTCCCCACTGAGTGTGTAGCCCTCTCCTCGGCCTCGCTTGGTATTGCAAACGGAACCCATTTCTAAACACAATACCAAAGCCAGGGTTGCATTTGCCATTTTTCTAACAAAGCCACTCCCACTAGGGAAGCTTTGAGCCATTTCATTTAATTCTCACAAAACTCAATTAATTAGATATAATTGTGATTCCCACTTCACAGATTAGGAAAACGAAACTGAGCAGATTAAATAATCTGCCCAAGATCATAGGCCGGAGTTGCACAACTGAGATTCAAAGTCAACTCTATCTGATATGCTGATAGACATTAAGTAACTCACACATTAAACAATTCAGCCTAATATTCTACTTCTGATGACAGCAGCAATAATTTTATTTTTTCGAGTAGCAGTAGCGTCACGGCCCTCATCTGTCATGCCTCACCCCCACCTCCCAACACGCATGACATTGGCCTTCTTGGTTAAGAATGCCTTTCCTATATTTCTGAACTCGTACTCACAATCCAATAGCTATTGATCATCTATCCCTTCACTTAAGAAAAGTTTCTTAAATCTATTGAGAAATTCAATTGATATATTTCACAAAATACTAAAAAAAAAAAAAAAAAAGGTATGGTCATATTTGAAACCAAGAAAGCACTGAAATAAACCATAACATCCCTACGAAATACAACTTTCCCCTCCACATGACCTGATTTGCCACCTTTTGGTGGCAAATTTGACCTTTTGGTCAAATAAAATCATTTCTTATAGTTCAGGAGTCTTTCCTCTTCTTTTTAGTCTAGCATCAACTGACAAGCCAAAGTAAACTCAGTAAAGAGTTCACCATTTGTTTTTTTTACATCATTGAACAAATATCCTCTCAACTGAAAAAAGAAAAAATATCAGATGTTTACTAACATGCTCAAGGAATAAACTGTAAAGGAAAATTTGATGGACATAATTGGAATTACCACTTTAATTTAGGAACAAGATGTTTGCATTGTTTTTCAGACATTTGATGTTAAATGTCTGTTATCTTAAAGGACATTCAAGTTTTGAATTACAGATGCTTCTATTTTAACTTATTAAAATTCAACAAATATCTGTTGGATGCCTATACTATGCTGAGTATTGTGATAGGTAATTTACCTCTATTGTACTATTTAATATAAAAAAGCTAAATTGAGGGTAAATCTTCATATCATAACAGCTCTATTTCTTAAAAACTTCACAACACCTTGCAGTTTATTAGCTCATCCAAAATAATTCAATGTACCATCAACTTATTAAGAAACATAATATATGACATATATAAAGGATCCATATATGTTATATATAAAGAATATAGGCATATAGGATATATATACATATATACACATAAAGGAGATATATGATATATAGGAAAGATATATATTATATATAAAGGATATTATAAAGTGTGTGTGTGTGTGTGTGTGTGTGTGTGTGTGTGTAGTTTTAGCCTGTGTCTACATTGCATGAAGCAAACATAAATTTTTCCACAATTATTTGTAGGTTTCTTAGTTTAGTGAAAAGGATCAAGCATGTCACAATATAGGCCTAGAGGCTCAAACATGTCACGATATAGGCCTAGAGGCTCAAACATGAGAAGATCAGATTTTTTGATCTTTTATGTAAGCACACATGGGGCATCTAACATGGCCCACTGTGCTGGGCTCAGAGGATGAAAGTATGAAGCATATGTAGTTCTTGCCCTCAAGCATCATCCAGCAAAAAGACGGGTGGGTCTGGGACCCATCTTTCACTTCTCGGGGCAGTGGTCAAGAGCCCTGCATTGAGCTGGCTACCGTAGCTGAACTCATGGCTAATTTCTTTAGGACTCAGCACTTTATAGCCATCCTGAGCCCCATTCTTTGCACTGTTGTACCCCTTGGGGATACAGTGCAGAAAGAGCTGTTTGGAGAGATGTTCCTTGAGCCAATTTATCCAAGAAGCCAGGACTAAGAGGGGAGCCCAGCTCAGAACCTGAGAAGCAGTGGCGTTAATTCAGGGAGAAGGAGGGGAAAGAGAACCTAGGAATGTGTGTGTGGTTTGTCTGTTCACATGTAGGGATAATAACAGAATAGGACAAGGCTTAAAGTAAAATTTGTCTCTAAAGATCTGGTTGCATCGTCATGCATAAGTTTATCATAAAAGCCATGTATGTGACTCTCCTGTTTTCATTTAAACAATTTAGAATTTTAAAGACAAAAATACCAATTTTTCTAAATAGAAAGGAGTGGAAAGATCTGACATATGCCTGTCTTCAACATTATTCAAATAAAAACGGAAGTCAGAATTCTCAACCATAAATAGGTGACAGGTCAGAGTGGTAAATATGCTTTAAGAATCCAAGTGCCCCACTTAAAACAATCTTCGGCTTTGAAATCAGAGAACTGGCTTCCAAAATTGGGCTTTTTAACTCTGGTAGGATATTCATAGCTCAAAAGCCATTTCTATCCTGCAGGGCTATTGTGAGGATTAAAGGTAGTTTTCACAATCACCTAACACACAGTAATGCTCAATAAATGATATTGATCATGATTTTAGTATTATATTAAAAGCCCCTCAAATTTAGGGATTCTGTAAACTCCCATGAGCCTCCCACTTTAACCTTCACAGTCTCAACTTTTTAAGTTATTTAGCCTAATTCCCCAAAAGCAATGCCAGTACAAATACTTTTCTCTCATATTTACTGGAGATGAAATTTAGCACATTGACCATTCATCTCTTTATGAGTGAGAACTTTGTCTTCTGCTTTTGTTTTCAAATTCAAATCATTCTCATGTAGAATGTTGGAAAAGACATACTTAGGTCTTTTGGATTCCCTATACCTAGTGTGATTTATAGTTTTTTCTTTAAAACTCTGAAATGTTTAAATGACAAAAGGAAAGTCATGTGTGCAAGTTTTAAGTCAAGTGTTTGTCAGGCTCCTACAGAGAAGAATAAAGGGTATGAGTTCCTGGGAATTTCTAGTTGGATTTCATAGGGAATCATATCCCAGTCCTGTTGTTTCTACAAAGTTGCTTACTTGACACCTGGTCCTGTATCTCTGCTGAAATAAGTAACAGAGGCCATTAGAAATTCATGGAAAAACTGTGCCATAAATGTGTTGCCCTGTGAATTTAATGTTAGAAATTAATGAGCTTTGCTGATACATTTTTTCTAGTAAATTAACAAAAAATTATGTAATTCTGTTTAGCTAGGTCAGGGATTCCGAGCTCCGACCTAGTAAGGCATCCGTGCTCACCCGGCATGTGCTCCCAGGTACTGGAGGCCAGCCTCCGTGTTCCTTTGGGAGCTTCTCAGTATAACAAGCCACCTAAATGTGAGTTGGGGCTTGGTGAGGAGGATGAGTTTCTCACTGGGAGAGTGGGAGTTAGGGAACAAGGGTCAAATGGGGAACAGTGCTACCCTGCTGTGAGGTAGGTGAGTAAGGGGGCTGGGAGGTCCTGCTTTTGTTTGCTTGTTTCTGAGGAAATGAGTCAATGTGAAAGATTCTCAGGCAATTAATTAATAAGAATTATTCTGAAGTCCGGAAACAGTGGAAATTTCTGTAAGAAAGACCCTGCTCCTAGGGGAACTGAATGCCCCACTTAATTGTATCTTTTTTTTTTTTTTTTTTTTTTTTTTAGTGCAGAGGAGTTGTGGGTCTGCTGAATGAGTGGGAGTCATTTTCCAGAAGATTCCTAAGGCTCTTCTGCTAACATGGAGGCTGTTGGTATAGCTGTTTATGTTTGGAGGCTGAGGACACCAGGGGCTAGCAGCCGGGCTACTGCACAGCATAATTTAGACCACAGCTCTGAAGACTTGCGTGTAACTCCTCTGTTCGTGTGTTGAGCATCTACACCACCTAGCTGTGTTATATCATTTAATCCGCACGACAGTCCTGTGGGCTATTATCGTCTTGCAGGGTAACGTATCCGAGATCAGATGTCCAGTGTGTGGGGGACCTAGAACCTGACTCTAGTATGTCTACTAAAAAGAAAAACTGATCTGGGATCATATCTATTTGGGAGTAAACATAGCTGTTGTTGTTGTTTTTTTAAACTACCCCACACCAAAGATAACCAACTGTAAAATCCATAAACGAACTGACAATTTCTTGAGGCTCAAGATTAGATGAACATAACAGCGACCCAGTACTAAGTGTTAAAAAGTGGGGTGGGAAATATTATTAAAAATCCAAGCTGACTAGAGATGTTTTCACTTTCCAAGGGAAGGATGGCATAATTCATAACAGAAGAGAAATCAATCTTTATACTACTCTCTTCCCCTCTAGTGTTGATGGTCTATTGTTAGCAGAGCACATTGTGAGAGTTAAATATTCAAAGGACAAAAGACTACTTTGCTAGTAGGATGTGAGAAATTCATATCTGTCAGATTAATATGTGGCAGAGTAGTCTCTGTCTTTTTAGGGTTAGGATATAAGGGGAGAGAAGAAGAAGAAAAAGAGGAAGAAGGAAGAGGGGGGAGGGAAGGAGGAGGGGGAGGGGAGAGACATCCACAGCCTAGAGCTCATTTTGTATAAAGGGCCAAGAAATATTTTTTAAATGGGAAGACTATAATCAATTTTATTTTTTTGCATTTCTATAGCACAAACCACATTTGTATCCTAAATCTCTAGTAAAATGTGCTATACTCAAAATATCTTGGGTGACTAATTTTTTGGTGGAGACAAGGAAAGGGCTGATTTCCGTGTCTGCATTGGCATAAAGAAGAGAAAGGGGAAAGCTGCACAAGGCCAGGTGTGAGTGAGTCCCAGTGGCCTGCGGGATGAGAGGTCACAGAGAGTGGGTGCCCTTGGGAGGGGCTGCAGGCCCTCCTGGGTTTAAGGGCAGCATCATGGTAAAGGGAAAGGATGGTAGAGTTTTGGTTGCCACTCTTTCCCTTCCCATTTGCTTAGTCAAACTTATTCAAACATTTCTGAGGTTGAGATGAGCCTGTACATAGAATAAGGCAGTAAAAAATTCTGTTGGGCGGGGTCTTTTTTCAGAAAGTTGAAAGAAGGCCTAAAGGACAGTTGGTCTTTTTTTAAACATTGTATTCTTTAATTAAAAAAAAAAGTTTAAAAATTAAGTTTAGGACCTATTCAAGTCATTGGTTATATGTAACACAGAATTACTGAATATTATAGTAAACTATCCCATGAAATTTTAACTCTACACTGAAGTGTGAGCCAAGCTCTAAGACCTCCAGCTGCCTCTAGATGGTTTGGTTATAAACCATCTTTATCACAAAAGCCAGGGTGTTCAAGGTTTTCTCAGTGTCTATGAAATTCCCTCTTTAGAAGGAAATCAGAGAGAATAAATAGGAAGGAGAATAGAAAAGATGACGTCACGTTCCGTGTCTTCCACATCTGCCCACCCATCTGGACCATAAAAAAGTACTCAATTTACTTCCCTATGAGCTTCCATCCCTAGGAAAATTTCTAAATATCTAGGGAATAGTAAACTCCTGGTGAAAGAAACAGCAGTCAGTCTACCTGACAAGGAGGAGAATGCTGCCAGTCCAGCTGCTATTCAGCTGCTAGGTCACTTCTGATCAAAAGAGGCCTGGGACAGAGTGGCATGCACCTGAGTGACAGTAAACCCAGGGGATTCTGCCTTCCTGGACCCCTGGACGAGGGGAAAGGGCATGAATCTCCCAAAAGAGTTTTGGCACAGGTTCGGATACCTCTGTTAGTCCACCCTAGTATGTACTGGACCAGAGGCTTTGAAATTGTTAACCCTTTGAAAACGTAGACTCTTTTACCCATATTTTTGTCTCTAGAACCTCTTTTAGTGATGGCATGTGAGAGCCCTCAACGATAGTTTGTTTTGTAATAATAACAGGCATTTATTAAGATAGTTAATTCTATGGTGTTATGTGCTTTATGTAGAAGGATGTCATTTAAATCTCACAGAAATGTTGTGAAGTAGATTGTCTAAATCTCATTTAGATAATAAAAAAAAAAGAGGCTCAAATAAATTGAGAAAATTTCCCCAAGGTCATAGAACTTTTAAATACTGAAGAAGTTGGAATGGAAACTCAGGCACTCTGACTTCTCTCTAACTGCTGAATTTAATTGACTAGGATAGACATGATATAAATCAAGAGATGAGGTGGGATAAATCTATATTCCCAGCATCTCCTACTTCTTGAAGATCTGGATTTTTTTTCCCCCACTGCTGCCTACCAACCTGCTCTATACCACTTTCCCTTCCCAAGTCTAACTGACCTTGAGTATTTATCACATAGAATAGTGTTCAGTTCATTGCATTCTCTTTTATGTTGCATATTTGATATAGTGACTAGCAACTTGGTCCTTAAAATGCTAGGTACAGGCTGTTAAAATGGAGATCTAGTAAAATTAAAGCAGAGATCAAAGCTGGAAATAGCTTACATTTATTTGGATTTCACCAGGGGAACATTAGCTCTTTATGACATTTGAAAGATGATGCTTTTATGATCTTTGTATAATAGGTTTACCAAAGCACTCTGTCTTATTTAAATTCCACTGATCCTATAAAGAAAATTTGATTCATGCATCCTTAGTTATCCTGTAGTGGATGGACTTGAATCATTCATGACTTAAAAAATGTTCCTGTACAAATGAAATATAGTTCAACTATATAAGAAAAATCTGGAAGTTTGTCCTGTAGGTCACTATTTAAATGGCAGTGTACAATAACTGGCTAGATATTTCACATATGCAAATGCTCTTCCCACACCACAGTGGGAGTGATTAGATTATTTTTTCAATTATGCTCGGATACCCCTACATAACTAACAATAATCACAAGCAGCCTAAATTAAGTACTTTACTTTTTGAAGTAGTTCATTCTTTGAATTATTTCAATGGAATTAAAATAAGAAAAATAAAAAACTTTGACTACTCAAAAGTATAAACTGCCTACGTTTGCCCCACATAGTACAAAATAGGAACGAATGGACAAAAGGCAGAGGTAAAAGAAGCCTTCTCAAGATGAGATGTCCAAGTGGAACGCTTATCCCCTCAGCACTTAATCAAAGCTCTCACTCTCATTAAATTCACCTAAGAGGCATTCGTTATTCTCATTAATGGTCTAATGTTAGTTCAAGTGTGCACAACCTTCCAGCGAGGGTATAGAATCACTGAAGCTTTAGACAAATAACAGAGCAGACACACGGTTTGTGGTGCTTTGAAATTTTAGGACATAAAGGGGAAAGTTTGAAATCTGTGTCAGAGCTGACACACTGTTGACTCTGCTGAGTCAGAGATACACATCTTCATGTCTGATGGACAGGGCAGGACCACATGAAGCAATTGCCATTGGCCACATCCAGGCCAATGGTTTTCAAACTGTGTTCCACAGAGCCCTGGGTCTTGTTCTGAGGACTGTTTATTAACACGAGTCAATAACTCATCCCTGAGAATATCTAAGGTCTCCTTGGGGATGGAGGATGGTTAAGAGAGAGGCTGAGTTAGCAGAGCCACAACACTAGCTAGCTTCTATCAGAGGAGTCCATTTTACTTACTTTTGAGTGATATTCCACCAATAATTTCATTTTTTTTAAAAAGCCTTCTACTACTAAAATTTATTGGAATAGTGTGGCTGGCTCTTTTTTAAACAAATTCTTTGGGTATCAGCTTTATTATCCCCTCTTCAGAGAGACTTTTTCTGACCCTCTACCTGCCCAAGATGTTCTTTACCTTAGAACCCTATTTATTTCCTTCCTATCCTTTACTACAAGTTTAAGTATTTGGGGCTGTTTATTTGCACACTATTTACTTGTCTGTCTCCTCACAGAATGGCAGCTCTGCTAGGGCAGATGCTTTATCCTCTTTGACATTAGCTATATCCTTGTACCTTCCATGATGCCTGACACATAGTAAGTGCTCAATAAATATGCCATGAAGAACTGAATGAAACACTAAATGCGTGATGAAAAGCGATAATAACTGTGTCACTGTAGGACTCAGGTATGCTTGATTATGTCTGGAGGACCAGAAATGGCACTTCTCCTCTCCCCACTGACCTATCTGCACAGAGGGATCAGGGAGCATTCTGAGTTAGACTCAGTGTAGAGAGAAAATGAAGTCAAAGTACTGAGGTTCGGTTCAGTTTTTGCCCCATTCGCACACTTGCTCCTCAGCTTCTAGGTCTTCTTTCCACAAGATGCTAGGATGTGTGTACACACGTCTGCCACTTGGAACTCAACTTTGAAGACAGCCAAACCAACATATGTTATTCAGAGTATCAGTACAGTCTGAGGTCAAACTATTATAAAACACTGAGGAATAAGGAGGACATTATCCCAGAGACTTTGAAGTTGGCTGCCGGGTTGTAGGAGTACCAGCTGTGGTTTTATGTCGAATCAGGTAAAGGTGAGATACAGGAAGTAAGATTCTTCCTCCCCAGCCTCGCAGACCCTTCATGTCACCTCCTATGAGCACACAGGGACTCTGGCCTCAGAAAAGAAAGAGACCACAAAAGGTCTCTGGGTCCTGGTGATTCTCTGCGGGAGCTTATGATCTTATCTTAGAGGTACTGACTGTGGACTTGACTGAAAAATAGGGGTGAGTGGATGCTAATTTACGAACTTACAAGTCTCTACTTGAGAGACAACCCTGCCAGTTCGGGCTTTGCTCCTTTTAAATATTTTACTCTGATAGTTGTTCTTTTTTCTTTAATTAAAAAATTTGAAAAGGAGTTTTTTAACCAAAAATGTATGACTGTGCTCTTTTTCTTCTGCAGGAATTGTTCCTCCACTACCGTTATTGTCTCCAATTCACCTAGTCTTTTTAGGTCTTTGAGCAGCTTCAAGTAATCAAATAATCTATCCCATCAGCAAAGATAAGTGGAAACCAAACTAACCAAGAAGGATTTTAAGACTCAAGGACCTAAATTAACCTATGGGAAACCAAATGGTGCTTCTCATATCCATCAATGAATGAGAGGTATGAATTATTGATCACCTATATGGTTAATTATTGCCAAGTGAATGGTGTCTAACCGCAGAATTTACATATAGCAACCAATTGGAGTGTGGAAGTCTGGGGGTTGGCGGTGGCTAATAACAGCTTGTCAAAGGCAAATAAAGCTCCCATCCCTCCCACATTATGTGGCCACTTACTGGCATCAAACTGCCAAGTACTAAGAGCTAGGATTCAATTTGTTAAAACAAAACAAAACAAAAAGTAAACCACCACCACCAATGAACCAAGAGGCCAAGTATTAAATAGAGTAAAGCATTTAGAAATATTAAGAAATGGAAGTAAGTATAGGGTGCTAAATTAAATTTTTATATAAAAAAGGAAAATACACCTAGTAATATGAGTAGCCTGTAAAATGCCCTGTGAGAAATAGTTCTTGTATATTTTTTTCCTCGCCAGCTGGTACTTTTCACGGTAAAGAATATTATCTTAACACACACACACACACACACACACACAAAAGATTGCACACCATCTGAAAAATGAGAACAATAAAAAAACTATGAAGATTATGAAACACAATCTGCATTATGATGGCACTGAAAAGCTGGATAATTATCCAGGCAGGACCTCTGATATCCAAACCCCTTCCCATGATTTCTGGGAATTCCCAGAGCTCACTTCCTCACAGTCTTTCCACCTCCAGATCCTATACCCACATACTGTGTTACTGTGTCACTCCGGTTCCTGTGTCATTCCTGTGTTCCTGTTTGACACTCAGTTCTTAGGCTGTTTGCACAAAAAATATTCTCACGTTAATGACTTCATGAGTTTGGGTGACATTAGTACAGCTAATTCCTAGCTTTCTCAGACGCCAGTTACTTTTCCAAGTCCCGTTTCTGTCTTGCTTTCTCTATTCTTGCCTTTCTCTTTAGGATTAAAAATGAGAAAATGCCTCATCAGGTAAGTTTAGTAATCAGACTTTATGGCAAGTTATCAGGAATATTTAAATAAGATAAAGTAAAATAAAATATAAAATTAAATAGCAAAAAATAACGATGCTTTCCCTAAGAGGAATTCCAGAGTGTAAAAAATCCTTTCCTCTTCGTGACAATAATTACACAAAATATATCCCAATGTTATATACCAGTTTATACACTGGGCTTGTTATAAATTATTTTTTATAAAACT
Organism: Physeter macrocephalus; assembly: GCF_002837175.3. NCBI lineage: Eukaryota > Metazoa > Chordata > Mammalia > Artiodactyla > Physeteridae > Physeter > Physeter macrocephalus. Next base: position 11,093,811 of record NC_041226.1, on the reverse strand, counting down.
CAAATTAATTTTTGTATCCTCAGACATTCATTAAAAATACCTCTATTAATTCATTCATCCAATGAACAAATACTTGGAAAATGGTAGTTATTGCCCATTTCCCTCTTCTTGTGTCTATTACTATCACCAGAAATATATTGGGGTATCCATTTTCCTGTACTTAACAGTACTGGAAAATATTTGAAAACGTTTTGAAAATTGTAAATGAAAATTACAGCTTATAGTGCTTTCAATTGGTATATCTTTGAGCCCTAATGAGATTGAACTCAGTTATCTCTGTTTCTGCCTCTACAAATTGCCTGCTCATCTACTTTACTCATTTTTAATTGAGTTTTCACATGTTTCCTGTTGATTTATAACAATTTTAATCAATACATATCATTTATCTCCCCTAGGTTGCAAACAGATTTGCTCAGTTTATTAGTTTTTTAATTTGGATTTTATTTCTTTTGAGTTTCTTCCTATAGTGATAATTAGAAGGCCTTTTTCATCCCCCAACCATGCCAGTATTTAGCTACATTTGCCCCTCGTAGCTTCATTTAATCCATGAGATTATATATTTGTGTATTATTTATTTAACTAAAAATAAAATAAAAACAAATACATTAATTATATCCTGTCCTCCCTCTCAAAATCCTAATCAGATGTTGATTGACAGTAATTTATTTTATAGGCTAACTAGACAAGAAGAACAGATACTGTTAAAGTATTAGGTGATTCTGTTCAGGAATGTGTTATTTCTCTCTGTTTATTCATGGGTTTCTTTATGTCTTTCAGTAAAATTGTATATTTTTCTGTATAAATTCATTATAAATCCTGCATATTTAAGTTTACTCTTATATCTTTTATATCTCTATTGTTATTGTTAAGGGGCTCTTTTCTCCATGATGTTTTCTAACAGGGTGCTTGTTATAGAAAATCTATTCATATATAATTAGAGCTCTTTTAACTTCTGATTATATTTGGTTGAAACTATTTGTCCAGGAAGATAATCCTATCACTTCCTGATTGTCTATCATAATTTAACATCTCCATGACTCAGTTTCTTCTAATCTCTAAAGATGGATAAAGTGCCCACCTGACAGGTGTGCTGTGATGATTGAGGGATTTAATATCTATAAAACTCTTGCCCCTGTGCCCAGCACAGAGCAAACACCACAGAAGTGTTCCTTGTGGTGGTAGTTGTTGATGTTGTTCCTATTATATCTCCTAGTGGGTTTCAGCATCCAGTGCATTTCTCAGTCTTCTTTTTTAGGATCAACATGTGCCAGTTCATATTCATTCTTTTCTCCAGCTCGTTTTGTTCCAATCAAAAATTGTTAGGATGGTCTGGCTAAGATTCCCTTCACTTTGCCCAGGTAGTCATTTCCCTTGCAAGCATGAAATTGCCAGTTTATTGCTCCCTCTCCCGTGTCTATCTTTCTTGCACCACATATTAAATAAACTCCTCGGCATCTCTGCGCATGGGTTGCACTCCTCCACTGTTGCCAGGCTCCACTGGCACTTTTCCCCTGTTCCGTTATTTTGGTCACTTCAGTCAGCAAGCAAGGTTGTTAAAGCACAGGTTCAGAATCTCATCCTGGACCAGAAATGACCTCTCTTCTCTTTTTACATCCTAACTACTGTTTTGATCTGTTCTTCCTCTTAATTATCTGTAATATCTTCTCCTACACTTGTGCATTTGTCTATGGATCCCCTCTTTACCCCTTTCCCCCCTTCATGTATAATAAGTAAGGGTGCTGTCAACCTTAACCAGAGGAAAGAACAGTTTCATTTAAGCAAAAAAAAAAAAAAAAAGAAAGAAAAAAAAAGAAAAAGATAAAGAGTTTATTCAAAATAGCAGAGGAATTGCAATTCAGGACAAACAATTTGGGTGAACCATAGACAAGTCCGGAGAGCAAAGATGGGAACATTCTTTTATAGAGGAAAGGAGGAAGTTGGGAGGCGTTGTTTTGAGCAAAAATTCACTGGAGAAAAACGAGAGTTCTGACTCTAATTTTGAGTTAGGTCTCCTTAACACATTTTCACAGTGCTTAAAAATTTTCAGATGTTTTCTATTAGGAAAGATACAGGGTTATATGCAAACACTGTCAGAAGCATAGTCAAGGTAAAGATCCTAATTAACACCCAAGTAGAAATCTCTTACATGTCTAGTTCTGTGCCAAGAGAATCAACCAGTGGTTAGAGCAGGAAATTAAAAAATCAGTCTGAAACTAAACTTTGTCATCTCCTCCAGTTAAAATAACTCCTTGTCTCAATCTGTAAATTGTGCTTTGCTAAAATTAAATTTTGGTAGCTGCAAGCAATAAGTATTTAATTCATATCTATAAAAGCAAAAGAGAGCAATTTATTATCAATAAAATGTATTTTCCTCTTACTTCTTCTCTGGCATTGCTAATGAATTATGTTGGACTAACTTTTTTTTATAATTCCTTTCAAAGAATTACCTTCAGTGTAGAATGGAGCACTTGCTACACTAAAGAACTCAGTGGAATAATTATTTGAGACCCCTAACATGAAGTCACTGGGGAGGGAATTTTACACATGATTCAGTTCCTCAAGGATCCCAATCAGAAGGGCAAATCTGTGCAGGGATCAAATCAAAAGTCACACAAAGGCCTTCATTTGATTGACTAGATAAGGAAACCACATGGTTTCCAAAAATCTAAATCTCTTGGCCCCCAAGGAATGGAAAATTTGGATTGTTCCAAGGTTTAAAATTCCTTATCACTGAGTTAAAATCTGCTTGGAATAGACTTCTAAACATGTGTTTGGTCTAGACATGCTATTTCAAATAGAGTGACATTTTGCTTATAAAGTTTGCCAAGGTCAAAGGACCTTTTTAAAAGGACTTATATTTTTTTCTTTCTTTTTTTCTTTTTCTCCTTCTTTCCTTGCTATTGCACACTCTAAAAAAATTCCTTCTCGCCTGCTAAGTAGATTTCCATGTTTCATCATTTAGGATCTGTATGTCACCTTGGAGTAGGGGAGGGCATTTTACCAGAAATGCTTTTCCTCTGCATATATTATATTCATATCTACATCTATATATTTTATTGTATACATTAAATGCTCTGGAATTGGCTTGAGAGGGATCAAGCAGCAGCCAGCCACAGATTCCAGACCAAAGTCAACTCTGTTCAGAATTTCCTAGATGATGGAATTGACCTAGATTCTGAGCTCCATTTGTGGTATCTTTTTAGGGACTAACTAGACCAATATTCCAGGATTTGTAAAAATTCTGAAGGGTATTCCGGTGACAGTGAAAGCCTTGGGAAGGTAGGCGGGAGAGTAACTGAAATCCCCACGTCTCAACCTGGCTCAGGATTAAAGGGAATCACAGGTTTACTGTTCACTGAAGAGAAACAAATGCCCCATTACACAGAAGGGATTAGGACCCGGAGGAGTGTTTATGCATTCGAAACGGACTTGCTGTTTGCCTCAGAGTGCAGGGCTGAGAGTCACAGACTGCATTAAAAATGGACGCCTGGGCTTCCCTGGTGGCGCAGTGGTTGAGAGTCCGCCTGCCGATGCAGGGGACACAGGTTCGTGCCCCGGTCCGGGAGGATCCCACATGCCACAGAGCAGCTGGGCCCGTGAGCCATGGCCGCTGAGCCTGCGCGTCTGGAGCCTGTGCTCCGCAAAGGGAGAGGCCACAACAGTGAGAGGCCCACGTACCGCAAAAAAAAAAAAAAAAAAAAAAAAGGATGCCTGTCTGTGAACTGGAATCACAAAATGAATGCTTCCTAGGGTGAATCATCCTTCTCTGAGTCATATGGAAATGAGAACCTTGATCCCATAAAGGATTTGTAGATTTTTGTCTCAGAGTTAATCTGGGAGTATATTCTTATCACACAACAGGAAAGTCCCCTCCTGAATTTTACATAACCACCCTTCAGTGCCCTCAGATGATAGCACAGAAGAAAGGAAAAGTATAACTTCTCTGATGACCTGGGTGAGCAATGATGCTTTTCCTGAAAGGCAGGACTGATGTGGAGCTTGGAATATCTCGTGTCTGCAAACTGTGGGTTTAGTGTGTGTGTTTGTGTGTGTGTGGATGTGCTATGTGAATTTCCACCTGCTGCCTCTATTTCAAAAATAAATATTAACACAGATGTTTGGAAATGAAGGAAAGAAAGCCAAGATCATTTTCAAATTTTCTAACTTCATAGGGTGTGTGTGTGTGTGTGTGTGTGTGTGTGTGTGTGTGTGAATGTGTGTATATGTTGACACAACATAATTTGAAATAAATGGAAAGAAAATGGATAATCTTTCTATTTGCTATGCCCCACAATCTAAACCACCTTTAGAGGATGACTTTAAAGTTGACTGCTAACAAAATCATGAAGCAAATAAAGCAAATGAAATTAAAATTGACATGTGAGTAGAGTTCTCAAATATAATGTATACATTCAATCAACGATTATATTTTGAGCACATATACGTGAAGGGGGTTTACAAGACACTATGTAGATGATAAAGATGAATCACGCTTGGATTCTGTTCATGGTACTTGTTCTTGTAGGGTACACGATGCTATAAAAAAATAATATCTCATATATGCAAATAGTAATGCATATAAAGAAACAATATTTTTAAAAAGCATCATGCAAAGTAGACTGCTATAATTCCACGACAGAGATGTAAATAATTCCTCCTGGGATTTTCAGAAGAAATATTGTTTCTATTGAGCTAGGGGGAGATGATTGCAGAGGGGCTTTCTTCTGGGCCCCGAGGGATGGATGGCCTTTGGACGTCTCCAGGCTAGAACATAAGAGGATTGAATTCAATGGGTTTTTGCCCAACACTGTACCATCTAAGTTCACCCTCAGGCATTACTGTAAAATGCATGGAATTAGCTTTGTGTGCTTCTTTCGTTATCCTAACTAAATGGGCTGACTTGATAATGTGACAAACTAACCCATGCAAATGCATTAATGGCTAATAAGGGTGAAATTCTACTTTTCTCAGCTACTTATGTTTTAACTCTTATTACTGTAAAACAGCTATTCCTTATATAAATGACTATTCAGATATAACTTGGGCTGAAATCTGGGAAGATGTGTTTGTCTTTTTTTATTTTGCCTTCTAATCACCCTTTTATTTGTAATCTAGGGCAGGGCAGCCTAGATAGCCCCATACTTGTCAGCACTGCTTCCTTAGAGCAAAGCCGGATTTAGGTTAGAATCATACATTTGGACGATGTCCAGGGGCCAACTTCAGTGAAACTATGGGTTGGCATCTTTTAAGCTGGGTGAAACAAAGGAGACAACTTTGATGCCCACTATTATTTTAAAACCATGGGTCAATATTAAGAAATGCTGTTGTTAGGAAAAAAAACTAAAATTGAGGGGTGAAATCTGGGAGGGGAGAATGCAGCAAAGGTGACATAAAGCACAGAGGTGGGGCTTCCCTGGTGACGCAGTGGTTGGGGGTCCGCCTGCCGATGCAGGGGACACGGGTTCGTGACCCGGTCCGGGAGGATCCCACATGCGGCGGAGCGGCTGGGCCCGTGAGCCATGGCCACTGAGCCTGCGCGTCCGGAGCCTGCGCTCCGCAATGGGAGAGGCCACAACAGTGAGAGGCCCGCATACTGGAAAAAAAAAAAAAAAGCACAGAGGTGATGCTTCTCTGATGCTGTGAGAAAAGAGCCAAATAGAGTAATGAGTGCCATGGCCTTGCAAGTCCTGTCCTTTGTGTGGGAGGAGCTAATGTGGGTGATGGGTTGGAACTGGCCCGGTCACAGTGTTCGGTTAGGGTCCCCTATGCCCACCATGGAGTTAGCCCCAGCAAAGATAAGGTTACACAACCCTAAGTGCTTCAAAGACGGGTGAGACATGGTTTTAGGAACATATGGAAATTGTTCTCATTAGTTAGGCAGAATAAAGAATGCTAATGAAAGATAAACAAATGCTTTTCCTCTCGGATGTCCAGGTTGCCCTGGCAACCTTGGGGAGTACATCTGTTACTTTGGAAAGGCCCTTGTACATATCTTTATGTTCATAATATCTCCTGCTTAAATTGGAGTATTTGTCCACGTTCCAGCATGTCTGGGCTTTGTCTTCTTCTTTTTTTTTTTTTTTTCCTCAACACACAGAGACTCCTAGCTTTATGCCGTCTGTGGTAGGTACTGTTGGGTGTCTGTCCAACACTCACCAACTTTTCCTCACAAATTGAAGCCTGTTCCTGTTTGGACAGCAGTGTGCCCAGGCCCAGAGGTAACTGTGATTTGTCTAACTCTTAGCCAATCACGACCATCCCTTTTCCCCTCAGCAGAACGTGGTCTGGGGGTTGGCATTTCACTCAGACCTGGGCAATGAGATAGCAAGGAAAAGCTGCTGAGGCATCTAGGAAAGATTCTTCTCCCTGATAAGTGGTATCGATGGCATAAGGAAAAAATTTTTCTCCATTCCTCGCTGCTTGAGGATGTGATTCTTGGAGGTGCAGGAGCCTTTTTTTTTTTTTTTTTTTTGAGCCTGAGAAGAAGCATAGTTGACACATTGAGGATGGAAGAGCAAAAAGACAACATGTCTTTGATAGCACTATTGAGCCATAAACTCTGGATTTCTCGCTTAGTAAAAAATTCGTTTGTTTATGGTTTAATTCATTCTTATTTGGACATTCTTTTACTTGCAATTCACATTCTAAAGGACATATCCATTGAGCTTTCAGCTGAGGAGCTGGGGAAAGCTGTGAATTAACAAGGGAGCTTAAAAGAATAGCCACCAAAATGGTAGCAAATTTTGGATGGCATTTGTTTCTGAAAATAGATAGCTGCCTTTTGCCATCTTTTCCAGTGCAGGACACAACTTGCGGGTCTCAATTTTCTGAAATGGCTGGGCTTTGTCTTGTAATGGGGTCGTAGGGACTTGCTTCTATCTTCTGCCTTCCTGACTTCTTCTTCTACATCTCAAGCACCATGGTTCCTCCCTCACTCACAGGATGGCTCTTCTTATCTTGATCCTCTTCTCTCCATCCCCTTTCCTTAACAACGTCACCTGCTGCCCAAACATTAACTCTCTTTTCTTAAAAAACAACTCGTCAACGTGAACTCCCCCTTTCCTTTGCACTCCAGACATGAAGTTTCAATTGCTTAAGGCCCATTCATTTCTGGGTGTTCCACTAGCAACACAAACATGTGTTGAACCAAAAGAAACATCTCCCCTGAAAATGCTGATATCTCCATTTCTGATAATATCAGTATCACACTCTGGGCTCTCAAGTCCTTTGGCTCCTCCTTCTCCCATACCACATCTAAGCCATCCACTGCTGTCAATTCTGAATCCCCTCCCTCCCTTTTCCCCTCCTCTCCATTCCCCCTGCCTCAGATCTAGCTCAGCAAGGAGTCCTACCTGAACCTCTGTAATAGACTCAAATTGAGACCTTCTTAAGAAACTTCTACCCTCCAGTCCATCTTCCCCACAGTTGCCATAGTGTGCCTTCTTAATCAGAAGACTTCAAAAGCAGCCTCCTGGGCTTCCCTGGTGGCGCAGTGGTTGCGCGTCCGCCTGCCGATGCAGGGGAACCGGGTTCGCGCCCCGGTTTGGGAGGATCCCACATGCCGCGGAGCGGCTGGGCCCGTGAGCCATGACCGCTGAGCCTGCACGTCCGGAGCCTGTGCTCCGCAACGGGAGAGGCCACAACAGTGAGAGGCCCGCGTACACCAAAAAAAAAAAAAAAAAAAAAAAAAAAAAAAAAAGCAGCCTCCCCTTCTGAATGAAGTACAAACTCCTCACTGTGCTATTCTAGGCCCTCTGGAACACACCTAACTTATCATTTTAGCTTTATCTCTTGTTATTTATCTGCTCCTTTTCTGTGCTCCTAGTTAAACATGACTAATGCCACTATAACATTACTCTTCGCACCAGCAACCACAGCTACTATTACTTATCTCTGATGTTACCATAACTGTCATAATACTACTGTCTCTCTTAATGGTGAACATTTGCTGAATATTTTTTATTAATTTTTCTCGGCATACGGTTACTTTACAATGTTGTGTTAGCCTCCACTGCACAACAAAATGAATCAGCCATACATATACAGATATCCCCTCCCTTTTGGATTTCCCTCCCATTTAGGTTACCACAGTTCATTAGGTAGAGTTCCCTGTGCTACACAGTATGTTCCCATCAGCTGTCTATTTTATACATAGTCAATCCCAGTCTCCCAATTCCTTCCACCCCACACCTTTCCCCCTTGGTATTCATACATTTGTTCTCTACGTCTGTGTCCCTATTTCTGCTTTGCAACCTTTGCTCAATTCTTAATATGTGCCAAGAACTGTGCTTAAGCACTTTCGTGCAGTCACCAATCACTGACCACCCACAATGTGCTTGGCAGGTGTTGAAGGTACAATGAAACAAACAGAGCTTATAGCTTCAAACCCCTTCTCTATTTTAATTCTTGCCATGATCTTCTGCAGGTAGGTATTGCTGCAATCAACATCATTTTAAAGATGAGTAAACCGAGGCTTAGAGAGTTTAAGTAACCCAAGCAAGGACTTAGAGATAAGAAGTGCAAGCTTCCAGATCTCTCCTAGTCCAGACCCCATGCCATCTACTCCATCTGTTTCTTCCTCCTTCCCCTCATGACCACTCATTGACCCCAGCTCCTTGAGGGGAGGGATGGTGTCATATTTTTCTCTCTAGCTCCTACACCGCTCAGCACAGTGAGTAGAATCTTTACAGCTCAATACATTTTTGGAGGTTAAATGAAATAAAAGTAAAAGCCCTCATGACATCACTCCTGAAGGGTGAAATCTCCCAGTCAGGCTCTCGTAATGCTGAGTAAGGGCCTCTCCCAGAGTGATCAGTGTCTCCTAACTGTCTGAAATAGAAGATGACATGCCTCACCCACAGCTTCTAATACAAGATTTCATTGGTTTATCTGTCCCTGTGTTTAATAAGCAAGATTAATATCCACTTTAAATTCAATTGATAAGATGGTGTTGCCTAATCCCATGTCCATTCCTCTTTCCAGTATGCACTACTGCACTCTGCTAACGTCCCATCATGTTCTGCTACAATGCGTTAAGGGTAAGATTGGTGACATTCATTTGGAATCAGACACCTGTTATCAATTTGGAGAGCGGCTTATACATCCTGCTTCAAAATGTCCAGGGGGCCAATGGAGATGAATGAGGCGTAGTTAATGCCCCCGCCGCTTTGCTCAGCTCCTCTTTACATAGAAAACCATGGAGAAATGCCCCGCTCAATATAGTCTTAACACAATCATCATGGAAAGAATCATCTTTAGCACAGCCTTTTACTCGTCTAGCTTCTTTCATCACCACCTCTCACAGGACTCGAGTGACACTTCCTTTCCTTTTATCAGCTTTGACACCACAGAAATTCCAGTCTCTCCAGTGAAGAGACTGAGAACCTGGAGGTGAGTTCTAACAGTATGAAATGACATGCAAAAGTCAGTGATAAGTCCAGAGCATTCCAAGAATGCAAACATTTAGGGCAAAATGTAGATCAACCATTCAACAAATATGTATCGAGTATCTACTGTCCAGAGTCCATCTTCTGTGCTGGGGAGATCAAAATGAACAAGATAGATTGCCTGCCTTTAGGGGAGCAGCAAGACCAGCAGTCACGTTCCAATGTGCTGTGATAACTCTTTTGATAAGATGCACCCAAAAGCTATGAAGGCACCCAGCGGGGGCACTTTCATTTGGAAGCTCAAGAGAATTCTCCAGAAGAGTTGGGAGATAGGCTGCAGGAGTGGGGATGGTATATATATAGTAAACCAGAGGTAAAAGAGCCTGGAACTTGAGGAGAAATAAGGGTCAGAGATAAATGATAGAGTCAGTATGCGGAGAAGTTGTATGGAGACTAAGAAAAATATATATTTAGAATCCAGAATTATTGGCCATTGGTGCAATTTAATATATCACTCTTTTATCGGAGATGCCAAAACAAACCATCCTCATCCAAAATTTTAAATGTAATCTGCACTGTGGGAGACTAAATTTGGCCATGCAGTCTTTGACACGCTTCCATGGAGAAGTGTAGTCTATGCCCCATCCTGAGTCTGGGCAGGCTCTGTGACTGTTTTAGCCAATAAAATACAACGGGTAATGACCCTATGACAACTTCCAGGCCTATGCCTCGAGAGACTGGTAGCTTCCACTTTCTGTCTCTTAAATTCTTACTTTTGGAATCAAGTGCTTCTACTGTAAGGAAGCCCAAGCCAACCACCCATAAAGAGATCAACTGGAGGATGAACTGAGGCCCTTGGCCAAGAGCCCCAGCTGAACTCCCATCTGACAGCCAGAATCTACTTGCCAGCCATGTGAGAGAGTCATTTTGGAAGTGGATCATTCATCACCAGCCAAGCCACCCCAGAGCACAGAGTGGATGCAAACCATACCTTCCAAGCTCTTCACAAATTGCAGATTAATGATTTAAGCCACTAAGTTTTGGGATGATTTGTTACACAGCAATAGCTAACTGGAACCAGTACCTACTTTAAGGAATGGTTCCTGGTGCTTGGCGTACAATGAGAAGATTGCACTGATGAGCCCATAGGGACATTAGAGCTGGTGCTGTTTCTGGTGCAGACCTCCCTCTATCTTGGTGGGTCATGTACTAAATGAAAGCATTTATGAAGGAAGATGGGACCGAGAGGTGATGTCAGAAAATAACTCTGCCAGATGCTGTCTTTCAGACTGTCCATTGTGATCAGCCAGACAATAACCCCAGCTGAAACGAACACATGTTCTCAATTAGAACCTATTGATAATAATTGGGAACACAGTACACGCCAAGCCTGATCTCTACTAATTGCTACTGAGAGTCTGAAAATCTTACTGAGAATGTGAGAAAAATTTTTTTAAAACCATTGTCTGTATATTTGGCTTTTCAAACCACTGCCACTCACCTCACAAAACTTTCAGGAGGATTAATGAGATAGTGCTTACAAAGTCTTTGAAATCCAACAGGACAAAATTCACAAACCAATAGAAAATGTTGTTAGTTTCTACTGACAGTACTGAAAGCTATTTTTAAGGAAAGAAAAACCAATATAAAAATTTAATAAGCAAACAAACACATATTGCTAATAATTTGGCTTATTTCTGTGACAACAATCCTTCTAGTCACCCAGGCTTGAAATCTGGGTCCCACTTTTAATAACAGGTCCCACTTTTAATAACAGTTTCAAAAATTTTAGATTCTGTCGCCACATTATCTTCGCCTCTGCTTTCTTCTCTCCTTTATCACTGTCACTTACCTACTGCAGTATCTCCACACCTATGCTGTTGACAGCATCCCTAATTGGTCTCCCTGACTCCAGTTTATCTCCTTCCCAGATCAACAACAGTTTCCAGACTCATTTTTGTTTATGTCACTCTCCTGCTTAAAAACCCGTTGTTTCCCATTGCTTTAGAATAAAGTTGAACTCAGAACTTGCTGTCATGCCTTCTAGGGCACATCCAGAAATAGGAATTCCAACCCAAAGCTCAGTGAAAGGTGGAAACCATAGCAGGAGGCACAGTGTGCTCCTGGGGACAGGAGAGCACACTGCAGACTCCGTGCTGCCCCGGGTAACTTTCCACTTCATGTTGTGATGATCTGATCTAGTGAGAAGAAGAGACTGGCCCCTCCCTAGACAGAGGAGACTGAGGAGGACTGTAGCATCCTGCCCAATAATGGAATCAGGCACCGGCAGGTGGTAAGTCCACTGCTTCTGCTAGGGTCTTGGTAGCTGAAGGAGCATCCACAATAGGTATATAGCTAGAAATGGGTCCCTGCCCTATTACTGTGCACCCAAGTGGGTGCACTTCAAACAAAGAGAATTAAACGAAGAAACATATTGCTCTGGAAGATAACACTGGAAGCCAGGTTCACACCACCAGCAGCTCCCTGCTGTAGAGACCACTACTTGCTCCTTTTTTGTTCAATGATAGAAGCCTGACGTGTCATTAATGCTATCTGATGCTACGTGGGGCTATCAAGACCAGCTAGGGATGGTTTCTTTCCTTCAGTGCTTACTAAAGAAGTTTCAAACTGGAGGCTCCTGGGTGGCATTTAAACTTGATCCAACCCAGTAGGTCTGTTTTATGCAATGTTTACACTTTTTAATTCTGTGCCAGCATTTTGAAAATATGGACTTGTCCTCTAAAAAAAAGACTGATTTCTAGCTTCCTTTATATATATAAAATCAGGAGGATGAACATTGGTGCATGTGATCAAAATCAACAAGAGTGTGTGCTGGCTGTCTCGTTAGGACAGCGCATTTTGCCACACTCCCCATCTAACCCACTTCACTCATCTGTGTATTTCTTTCAAGAAGCACTAGAGTTTGTGAGCCCTGTTTTAGGCTGTTTAGTCTCTGAGAATTCAGTTTTTCCCTTGGAAGAGATGTGTGTGTGTGTGTGTGTGTGTGAGTGTGTGTGTGTGTGTGCGCGCGCGCGCGCGTCTGTGTGTGTGTGTGTGTGTGTGTGTGTGTGCGGGCGCGCGCGCGCGCGCGCGCGAGAGAGAGAGAGAGAGAGAGAGAGAGAGAGAGAGAACCGGTGGACCTCAGGGGATTCAGTGTGTCGCAACACCGCCAAGACGTGCTAAAGGCCACTCCAGTTCCCGTTGTTGAGAGACCCCCATCTACACCCTCTATTGCTCAGACATGGGGCGATCTGTTTCTTGGGTTAGAGTATCTATTGCATTTTCTGTGGGGGGGAGAGTGACAAGCCCAGAGGACAATGAGATGGCCAGATCACCTCCTATGGAGAAAAAGTGAACCTTCCTCCAAAAGTCTGGAGGAGATTTGCTTGGTAGAGGCTGGTGAGGGAGATGCTGCCATAGAGTGAGGAAGACCCCAGGGATGGTAGAACAAGGTTAGCAGATAGAAGGCAACTGGGAAGAGCTTAAAATCGTGGGTTATTTTATACTGGGCTTTAAGGAAAGTCAGATTTAGCAGGCAGTTTTATACATTGTCCTATGCTATCTTTTTTCTAAAGCTTCAGGGAAGTCTGTCAGAACACAGTGTGCTGGTGGGTTGTGGAGAAATGTAAGGGAAGGGGCATCCCAGTGGGAAGGGTCGAGGCCAGGTTCACACCACCCTGTTGTAGAGACTGATACTTGCTCCTCTTTTGTTCAATGGTAGAAGCCTTGATCTTTAGTTGGGCACATGGTGTCTATATTTTTTGGCCTCACATGCAGCTTGAATATGTCTATGGGATTAAATTATGATCAGAGATATATGAGCACAAGGACTTAAATGGAGAAAGAGTGGGTCTTTTCTTTCCTTTCTCCTCCATCCTGCTGCTTAAAATGCAGACATAATTTAATCTCTAAGCAATGCTGGAAAGTCAACACAGAGGGATCCTGGTTCTCTAGATGACTCATGGGCAGAACTGTCATTTCAACTCTGGGTTGCCTAAACCCAGCTACTGCATGAGAGAGAAATAAGGTTCTGACTTGCTTACACCTGAACCAAAGTGTATTAGTCAGCTCAGGCTGCCATAACAAGATACAACTGCCTGGGTGACTTACATAACAAGAATTAATTTCACAATTCTGGAGGTTGGGAAATCCAAGATCAAGGTGTTGGTAGGGTTGGTTTCTGTAAGACCTCTCTCCTTATTGTATAGACAGCTATCTTCTTGCTGTGTTCTCATATGGTCTTCTCTCTGTGTATGCACACTCCTGACATCTCTTCTTTTTCTTACAAGGACACCAGTCCTATTGGATCAGGGTCCCACCCATATGGCCCCAATTAACCTTAATTGCCTTCTAAAGGCCCTATTAGGGCTTCAATATATGAATTGATATGGGATGGGAGGCAATAATGGGGCAGAGGGAGACGCAGTTCAGTCCCTAACACAGTACTTGGCTAAATAAAGATAAAATGTTGTCTTCTAAATTTTCATGGACAAGGCTAGATGAGAATAATAAACCACAGTGATATGAAGAAATGAGAGATTTCACCATGTTTCAAAGTCTTGACTTTGAATTAAAAATATCTCCTATAACCTCTGCAAGTAAGTGTAGGTTTTCCTTAAAGCTTACTCTGTGTACATTGTTTAAATTTCTGATGTCTAAATTACCTTAAGATGAATAAAATTTGAAAAAATTATGTGAAAAGAACTATTGATCCTGAAAGAAATTTAATATCTGACAACTGCTCACTAAACTCATTTCCCAGCAAACACATTTTAGACTGATTCACAACTGACACATACAAAGAAGTAATTTCCAAGGCTCCTCAATTAAAATATTCCAGCAAAGGTATTTTTATCATATGAAATTTGCATTTTTTTTCAATAGAAGGTATTTTTTATGTTAGGATGGAAAGTAAAAAGCTCACTCTAAACTTTTTACTTAAGTTTAACATATTTTTTAAGTTTAAAAAGAAGTCTATTTACAAGGGTGGGCCCTACAATGTCATCAGAGACAGAAAGATCTTTCATGAGACCAGAGGGGGTTACAAATTTCTAAGCACAGAAACTTGACCTCATAAGTCTTCCCTTCTGTTGCTAGTAGATTTTGCACCACCCCCCAACACACACACAGACTTAACTGGTACGGTATTTCTTTGCACGGAGTTCTCTGAGATTTTGTCCCTAATTTCTCCGAATTAAAAAAGAAAGAAGGGTTAATGTGTTTTATAATACTGGGATGAAAATTTATAAAAGAAAAAAACCCAATATTATATTACCACATTCTCTGCTATACTGAGAATCAAGAACATAGCCTTACCTCTTTAACTACTGTGGAAAGTATTAGAGTAACATTTCCAAGGGATTTAGTATATGGGAAACATGGTTCTAAGTATTTTACATAAATTAACTCTAATCCTCGCAGTAGTTTTATGAGGTAAGTATTATAACGTCTATGTTATTGAGGAGGAAATGAAGGCAAAATTATATAACTAGTAAGTTCCAGAGCCAGGATTCAAACTTGGGTAGATTGCTTCCAAAGCCTGTGCTTTCAAATGGTAGTTTCCAAATTTACCCTAAACACACACACACACACACACACACACACACACACACACACACACACACCCATACACTCACACTCATACATAAAAAAGAAGAAATTTTGAAGTATGGAAAATTTGACTAAACTTTTTAAGCTTAAAGGGACATCATTTTGACTGAGACTTCTGCCTTCAAAGGCAGTGAATACTCAAAGGGCCATGGCTATTAAATGCTATAAGATCATTTTTATCCTCAATATAAGAAGAGAAATGAAAGTTAAAGCTGTGAATTCTTTTCTTGTTAGGTTAGCAAGGAATCAAAAGATTGGGGAAAAATGTTTTGCTATAGGCTCAAGGACACAGGCTCTCTTATTGTTGGTGGAAATGTAAATATAGAGGGCAGAGTGAAGCCAGGTAACAGCAGAGCTTTAAAAATGCCCACTCCTGATTATCGAAAAGACAACAGATAACAAGTGTTGGCATGCATATGGAGAAAAGTGAACCTTGTACACTGTCAGTAGGAAGGTAAAATGGTACTTTGATAAACAGTATGGAGGCTCCTCAAAATATTAAAAATTGAATTACCAGATAATCTGGCAATCCCAATTCTGGATATATATCTAAAAGAATTCAAAGCAGAATTTTAAAGAGAGAGATTGGTTCAAGATGGCAGAGTAGAAGGACATGCACACACTCCTGCTTGCGAGAGCACTGGAATCACAACTAACTGCTAACAATCCTCGACAGGAAGACACTGGAACTCACCAAAAAGGATACCCCACATCCAAAGACAAAGGAGAAGCCACAATGAGATGGTAGGAGGGATGCAATCACAATAAAATCAAATCCCATAACCACTGGGTGGGTGACTCACAAACTGGAGAACACTTATACCACAGAAGTCCACCCACTGGAGTGAAGGTTCTGAGCCCCATGTCAGGCTTCCCAACCTGGGGGTCTGCCAACGGGAGGAGGAATTCCTAGAGAATCAGACTTTGAAGGCTAGTGGGATTTGATTGCAGGACTTCGACAGGACTGGGAGAAACAGAGACCCCACTCTTGGAGGACACAAAGTAGTGTGCACATCAGGACCCAGGGGAAGGAGCAGTTGACGCCATAGGAGACTGAACCAGACATACCTGCTAGTGTTGGAGGGTCTCCTGCAGAGGTCGGGGGGTGGCTGTGGCTCACCATGGGGACAGGGACACTGGCAGCAGAAGTTCTGGGCAGTACTCCTTGGCATGAGCCCTCCATTAGCCCCACCAAAGAGCTTGCAGCCTCGAGTGCTGGGTTGCCTCAGGCCAAACAACCAACAGGGAGGGAACTCAGCCCCACTCATCAGCAGACAAGTGGATTAAAGTTTTACTGAGCTCTGCCCACCAGAACAACACCCAGCTCTAGCAAACACCAGTCCCTCCCATGAAGAAGCTTGCACAAGCTTCTTAGATAGCCTCATCCACCAGGGGGCAGACAGCAGAAGCAAGAAGAACTACAATCCCGCAGCCTGTGGAACGAAAACCACATTCACAGAAAGATAGACAAAATGAAAAGGCAGAGGCCCATGTACCAGATGAAGGAACAAGATAAAACCCCAGAAAAACAACTAAATGAAGTGGACACAGGCAACCTTCCAGAAAAAGAATTCAGAATAACGATAGTGAAGATGATCCAGGAAAAAGAATGGAGGCAAAGATTGAGAAGATTCAAGAAATGTTTAACAAAGACCTAGAAGAATTAAAGAACAAACAGAGATGAACAATACAATAACTGAAATGAAAAATACACTAGAAGGAATCAAGAGCAAATAACTGAGGCAGAAGACGGATAAGTGACCTGGAAGACAGAATGGTGTAATTCACTGCCGTGGACAGAATAAAGAAAAAAGAATGAAAAGAAATGAAGACAGTCTAAGAGACCTCTGAGACAACATTAAACTCACCAACATTCGCATTATAGAGGTCCCAGAAGAAGAAGAGAGAGAGAAAGGGCCCAAGAAAATATGTGAAGAGATTATAGTCGAAAACTTCCCTAACATGGGAAAGGAAATAGCCACCCAAGAACAGGAAGCACAGAGAGTCCCAGGCAGGAAAAACCCAAGGAGAAACATACCAAGACACATAGTAATCAAATTGACAAAAATTAGAGACAAAAAAAAATTATTAAAAGCAATAAGGGAAAAATGACAAATAACATACAAGGGAACTCCCATAAGGTTAACAGCTGATTTCTCAGCAGAAACTCTACAAGTCAGAAGGGAGAGGCACCATATATTTAAAGTGATGAAAAGGAAGAACCTACAGCCAAGATTACTCTACCTGGCAAGGATCTCATTCAGAGTATAAAAGAGGAAGTTGACAGGAACACAATAATAGTGGAGGACTTCAACACCTCACTTACATCAATGGACAGATCATACAGACAAAAAATTAATGAGGAAACACAAGCTTTAAATGACACAAAAGACCAGATAGATTTAATTGATATTTGGCAAGCAAATGCTAAGAGAATTCAGCACCACCAAATCAGCTCTACAACAAATGCTATAGGAACTTCTCTAAGTGGGAAACACAAGAGAAATCTTGGGTCACACATCAAGCCTTGGTAAATTTAAGATAATTGAAATCTTATCAAGCATCTTGTCCGACCACAATGCTATGAGATTAGAAATCAATTACAGGGAAAAAAAAACGTAAAAAACACAAACAAATGGAGGCTAAACAATATGTTACTAAACAACCAAGAGATCGCTGAAGAAATCAAAGAAGAAATAAAAAAATACCTAGAGACAAATGACAATGAAAACATGATGATCCAAAACCTATGGGATGCAG